>NC_086118.1:57041034-57148534 GCF_963921235.1 Mobula hypostoma
GAACACAGTACAGGCCTCTCTACCCACAGCACTGTTACATAGAGTACAGGCCTCTCTACCCACAGCACTGTTACATAGAACACAGTACAGGCCTCTGTACCCACAGCACAGTTACATAGAACACAGTACAGGCCTCTCTACCCACAGCACTGTTACATAGAACACAGTACAGGCCTCTCTACCCACAGCACTGTTACATAGAACACAGTACAGGCCTCTCTACCCACAGCACTGTTACATAGAACACAGTACAGGCCTCTCTACCCACAGCACTGTTACAGAGAACACAGTACAGGCCTCTCTACCCACAGCACTGTTACATAGAACACAGTACAGGCCTCTCTACCCACAGCGCTGTTACATAGAACACAGTACAGGCCTCTCTACCCACGGCACTGTTACATAGAACACAGTACAGGCCTCTCTACCCACAGCACTGTTACATAGAGTACAGGCCTCTCTACCCACAGCACTGTTACATAGAGTACAGGCCTCTCTACCCACAGCACTGTTACATAGAACACAGTACAGGCCTCTCTACCCACGGCACTGTTACATAGAGTACAGGCCTCTCTACCCACAGCACTGTTACATAGAACACAGTACAGGCCTCTCTACCCACAGCACTGTTACATAGAGTACAGGCCTCTCTACCCACAGCACTGTTACATAGAGTACAGGCCTCTCTACCCACAGCACTGTTACATAGAACACAGTACAGGCCTCTCTACCCACAGCACTGTTACATAGAGTACAGGCCTCTCTACCCACAGCACTGTTACATAGAGTACAGGCCTCTCTACCCACAGCACTGTTACATAGAACACAGTACAGGCCTCTCTACCCACGGCACTGTTACATAGAGTACAGGCCTCTCTACCCACAGCACTGTTACATAGAACACAGTACAGGCCTCTCTACCCACGGCACTGTTACATAGAGTACAGGCCTCTCTACCCACAGCACTGTTACATAGAACACAGTACAGGCCTCTCTACCCACAGCACTGTTACATAGAACACAGTACAGGCCTCTCTACCCACAGCACTGTTACATAGAGTACAGGCCTCTCTACCCACAGCACTGTTACATAGAGTACAGGCCTCTCTACCCACAGCGCTGTTACATAGAACACAGTACAGGCCTCTCTACCCACGGCACTGTTACATAGAACACAGTACAGGCCTCTCTACCCACAGCACTGTTACATAGAGTACAGGCCTCTCTACCCACAGCGCTGTTACATAGAGTACAGGCCTCTCTACCCACAGCGACTGTTACATAGAGTACAGGCCTCTCTACCCACAGCACTGTTACATAGAACACAGTACAGGCCTCTCTACCCACAGCACTGTTACATAGAGTACAGGCCTCTCTACCCACAGCGCTGTTACATAGAACACAGTACAGGCCTCTCTACCCACGGCACTGTTACATAGAACACAGTACAGGCCTCTCTACCCACAGCACTGTTACATAGAACACAGTACAGGCCTCTCTACCCACAGCACTGTTACATAGAACACAGTACAGGCCTCTCTACCCACAGCACTGTTACATAGAGTACAGGCCTCTCTACCCACAGCACTGTTACATAGAGTACAGGCCTCTCTACCCACAGCACTGTTACATAGAGTACAGGCCTCTCTACCCACAGCACTGTTACATAGAGTACAGGCCTCTCTACCCACAGCACTGTTACATAGAACACAGTACAGGCCTCTCTACCCACGGCACTGTTACATAGAACACAGTACAGGCCTCTCTACCCACAGCACTGTTACATAGAGTACAGGCCTCTCTACCCACAGCACTGTTACATAGAACACAGTACAGGCCTCTCTACCCACAGCGCTGTTACATAGAGTACAGGCCTCTCTACCCACAGCGCTGTTACATAGAACACAGTACAGGCCTCTCTACCCACGGCACTGTTACATAGAACACAGTACAGGCCTCTCTACCCACAGCGCTGTTACATAGAACACAGTACAGGCCTCTCTACCCACGGCACTGTTACATAGAACACAGTACAGGCCTCTCTACCCACAGCACTGTTACATAGAACACAGTACAGGCCTCTCTACCCACGGCACTGTTACATAGAACACAGTACAGGCCTCTCTACCCACAGCACTGTTACATATAACACAGTACAGGCCTCTCTACCCACAGCACTGTTACATAGAACACAATACAGGCCTCTCTACCCACAGCGCTGTTACATAGAACACAGTACAGGCCTCTCTACCCACAGCACTGTTACATAGAACACAGTACAGACCTCTCTACCCACAGCACTGTTACATAGAACACAGTACAGGCCTCTCTACCCACGGCACTGTTACATAGAACACAGTACAGGCCTCTCTACCCACAGCACTGTTACATAGAACACAGTACAGGCCTCTCTACCCACAGCACTGTTACATAGAACACAGTACAGACCTCTCTACCCACAGCACTGTTACATAGAACACAGTACAGGCCTCTCTACCCACGGCACTGTTACATAGAACACAGTACAGGCCTCTCTACCCACAGCGCTGTTACATAGAGTACAGGCCTCTCTACCCACAGCACTGTTACATAGAACACAGTACAGGCCTCTCTACCCACGGCACTGTTACATAGAACACAGTACAGGCCTCTCTACCCACAGCGCTGTTACATAGAACACAGTACAGGCCTCTCTACCCACAGCACTGTTACATAGAACACAGTACAGGCCTCTCTACCCACAGCACTGTTACATAGAACACAGTACAGGCCTCTCTACCCACAGCACTGTTACATAGAACACAGTACAGGCCTCTCTACCCACAGCACTGTTACATAGAACACAGTACAGGCCTCTCTACCCACAGCACTGTTACATAGAGTACAGGCCTCTCTACCCACAGCACTGTTACATAGAACACAGTACAGGCCTCTGTACCCACAGCACAGTTACATAGAACACAGTACAGGCCTCTCTACCCACAGCACTGTTACATAGAACACAGTACAGGCCTCTCTACCCACAGCACTGTTACATAGAACACAGTACAGGCCTCTCTACCCACAGCACTGTTACATAGAACACAGTACAGGCCTCTCTACCCACAGCACTGTTACAGAGAACACAGTACAGGCCTCTCTACCCACAGCACTGTTACATAGAACACAGTACAGGCCTCTCTACCCACAGCGCTGTTACATAGAACACAGTACAGGCCTCTCTACCCACGGCACTGTTACATAGAACACAGTACAGGCCTCTCTACCCACAGCACTGTTACATAGAGTACAGGCCTCTCTACCCACAGCACTGTTACATAGAGTACAGGCCTCTCTACCCACAGCACTGTTACATAGAACACAGTACAGGCCTCTCTACCCACGGCACTGTTACATAGAGTACAGGCCTCTCTACCCACAGCACTGTTACATAGAACACAGTACAGGCCTCTCTACCCACAGCACTGTTACATAGAGTACAGGCCTCTCTACCCACAGCACTGTTACATAGAGTACAGGCCTCTCTACCCACAGCACTGTTACATAGAACACAGTACAGGCCTCTCTACCCACAGCACTGTTACATAGAGTACAGGCCTCTCTACCCACAGCACTGTTACATAGAGTACAGGCCTCTCTACCCACAGCACTGTTACATAGAACACAGTACAGGCCTCTCTACCCACGGCACTGTTACATAGAGTACAGGCCTCTCTACCCACAGCACTGTTACATAGAACACAGTACAGGCCTCTCTACCCACGGCACTGTTACATAGAGTACAGGCCTCTCTACCCACAGCACTGTTACATAGAACACAGTACAGGCCTCTCTACCCACAGCACTGTTACATAGAACACAGTACAGGCCTCTCTACCCACAGCACTGTTACATAGAGTACAGGCCTCTCTACCCACAGCACTGTTACATAGAGTACAGGCCTCTCTACCCACAGCGCTGTTACATAGAACACAGTACAGGCCTCTCTACCCACGGCACTGTTACATAGAACACAGTACAGGCCTCTCTACCCACAGCACTGTTACATAGAGTACAGGCCTCTCTACCCACAGCGCTGTTACATAGAGTACAGGCCTCTCTACCCACAGCGCTGTTACATAGAACACAGTACAGGCCTCTGTACCCACAGCACTGTTACATAGAGTACAGGCCTCTCTACCCACAGCGCTGTTACATAGAACACAGTACAGGCCTCTCTACCCACGGCACTGTTACATAGAACACAGTACAGGCCTCTCTACCCACAGCACTGTTACATAGAACACAGTACAGGCCTCTCTACCCACAGCACTGTTACATAGAACACAGTACAGGCCTCTCTACCCACAGCACTGTTACATAGAGTACAGGCCTCTCTACCCACAGCACTGTTACATAGAGTACAGGCCTCTCTACCCACAGCACTGTTACATAGAGTACAGGCCTCTCTACCCACAGCACTGTTACATAGAGTACAGGCCTCTCTACCCACAGCACTGTTACATAGAACACAGTACAGGCCTCTCTACCCACGGCACTGTTACATAGAACACAGTACAGGCCTCTCTACCCACAGCACTGTTACATAGAGTACAGGCCTCTCTACCCACAGCACTGTTACATAGAACACAGTACAGGCCTCTCTACCCACAGCGCTGTTACATAGAGTACAGGCCTCTCTACCCACAGCGCTGTTACATAGAACACAGTACAGGCCTCTCTACCCACGGCACTGTTACATAGAACACAGTACAGGCCTCTCTACCCACAGCGCTGTTACATAGAACACAGTACAGGCCTCTCTACCCACGGCACTGTTACATAGAACACAGTACAGGCCTCTCTACCCACAGCACTGTTACATAGAACACAGTACAGGCCTCTCTACCCACGGCACTGTTACATAGAACACAGTACAGGCCTCTCTACCCACAGCACTGTTACATATAACACAGTACAGGCCTCTCTACCCACAGCACTGTTACATAGAACACAGTACAGGCCTCTCTACCCACAGCGCTGTTACATAGAACACAGTACAGGCCTCTCTACCCACAGCACTGTTACATAGAACACAGTACAGACCTCTCTACCCACAGCACTGTTACATAGAACACAGTACAGGCCTCTCTACCCACGGCACTGTTACATAGAACACAGTACAGGCCTCTCTACCCACAGCACTGTTACATAGAACACAGTACAGGCCTCTCTACCCACAGCACTGTTACATAGAACACAGTACAGACCTCTCTACCCACAGCACTGTTACATAGAACACAGTACAGGCCTCTCTACCCACGGCACTGTTACATAGAACACAGTACAGGCCTCTCTACCCACAGCGCTGTTACATAGAGTACAGGCCTCTCTACCCACAGCACTGTTACATAGAACACAGTACAGGCCTCTCTACCCACGGCACTGTTACATAGAACACAGTACAGGCCTCTCTACCCACAGCGCTGTTACATAGAACACAGTACAGGCCTCTCTACCCACAGCACTGTTACATAGAACACAGTACAGGCCTCTCTACCCACGGCACTGTTACATAGAACACAGTACAGGCCTCTCTACCCACAGCACTGTTACATATAACACAGTACAGGCCTCTCTACCCACAGCACTGTTACATAGAACACAGTACAGGCCTCTCTACCCACAGCGCTGTTACATAGAACACAGTACAGGCCTCTCTACCCACAGCACTGTTACATAGAACACAGTACAGGCCTCTCTACCCACAGCACTGTTACATAGAACACAGTACAGGCCTCTCTACCCACGGCACTGTTACATAGAACACAGTACAGGCCTCTCTACCCACAGCACTGTTACATAGAACACAGTACAGGCCTCTCTACCCACAGCACTGTTACATAGAGTACAGGCCTCTCTACCCACAGCACTGTTACATAGAACACAGTACAGGCCTCTCTACCCACAGCACTGTTACATAGAACACAGTACAGGCCTCTCTACCCACAGCACTGTTACATAGAGTACAGGCCTCTCTACCCACAGCACTGTTACATAGAACACAGTACAGGCCTCTCTACCCACAGCACTGTTACATAGAACACAGTACAGACCTCTCTACCCACAGCACTGTTACATAGAACACAGTACAGGCCTCTCTACCCACGGCACTGTTACATAGAACACAGTACAGGCCTCTCTACCCACAGCGCTGTTACATAGAGTACAGGCCTCTCTACCCACAGCACTGTTACATAGAACACAGTACAGGCCTCTCTACCCACAGCACTGTTACATAGAACACAGTACAGGCCTCTCTACCCACAGCACTGTTACATAGAACACAGTACAGGCCTCTCTACCCACAGCACTGTTACATAGAACACAGTACAGGCCTCTCTACCCACAGCACTGTTACATAGAACACAGTACAGGCCTCTCTACCCACAGCGCTGTTACATAGAACACAGTACAGGCCTCTCTACCCACAGCACTGTTACATAGAACACAGTACAGGCCTCTCTACCCACAGCGCTGTTACATAGAACACATACAGGCCTCTCTACCCACAGCGCTGTTACATAGAACACAGTACAGGCCTCTCTACCCACAGCACTGTTACATAGAGTACAGGCCTCTCTACCCACAGCACTGTTACATAGAACACAGTACAGGCCTCTGTACCCACAGCACTGTTACATAGAACACAGTACAGGCCTCTCTACCCACAGCACTGTTACATAAAACACAGTACAGGCCTCTCTACCCACAGCACTGTTACATATAACACAGTACAGGCCTCTCTACCCACGGCACTGTTACATAGAACACAGTACAGGCCTCTCTACCCACAGCACTGTTACATAGAACACAGTACAGGCCTCTCTACCCACAGCGCTGTTACATAGAGTACAGGCCTCTCTACCCACAGCACTGTTACATAGAGTACAGGCCTCTCTACCCACAGCACTGTTACATAGAGTACAGGCCTCTCTACCCACAGCACTGTTACATAGAGTACAGGCTTCTCTACCCACAGCACTGTTACATAGAACACAGTACAGGCCTCTCTACCCACAGCACTGTTACATAGAACACAGTACAGGCCTCTCTACCCACAGCACTGTTACATAGAGTACAGGCTTCTCTACCCACAGCACTGTTACATAGAACACAGTACAGGCCTCTCTACCCACGGCACTGTTACATAGAACACAGTACAGGCCTCTCTACCCACAGCACTGTTACATAGAACACAGTACAGGCCTCTCTACCCACAGCACTGTTACATAGAACACAGTACAGGCCTCTCTACCCACAGCGCTGTTACATAGAGTACAGGCCTCTCTACCCACAGCACTGTTACATAGAGTACAGGCCTCTCTACCCACAGCACTGTTACATAGAGTACAGGCCTCTCTACCCACAGCACTGTTACATAGAGTACAGGCCTCTCTACCCACAGCACTGTTACATAGAGTACAGGCCTCTCTACCCACAGCACTGTTACATAGAGTACAGGCCTCTCTACCCACAACCACCACTCTCTGTGTAAAAAACCTACCTCTGACGTCCTCCTGTGATTTCTCCAATCACCTTAAAAATTATGCCCCTGGAATTAGCCATTTCCTCACTGGGCTCTCCACTCTATCAATGCCCCTTATCCTATTATCATATCATCCACTCTGTCTCTGCCTGTTATCCTGAACTCTTCTCTCGTCCGCCTTCGCTCCAAAGAGGAAAAACCCTCACTTGCTCAACCTATCCTCATAACACATGCTCTCTAATCCAGGCAGTATCCTGGTAAATCTCCTCTCTAAAGCTTCCACTTTTTGAAAATAGATTTTAGTCCAATACTAAAAACACAGAACTGGGAACAACAGTAGGTGTGGGGACAGATTAATGATTCACAGAACTCTGAAAGACACAGGACCTGCTGACATAATTCATCAGACTACAGCTGTATAAGTCAGTGGTGTGGCCGGGGTGGGGGAGAAGCAGATACATTGGGGACATTTACCAGGGGTGGTGGAGAGGCAGATACATTGGGGACATTTACCAGGAGTGGTGGGGGCAGATACATTAGGGACATTTACCAGGGGTGGGGGAGAGGCAGATACATTAGGGACATTTACCAGGAGTGGGGGAGAGGCAGGTACACTAGGGACATTTACCAGGGGTGAGGGAGAGGCAGATACATTAGGGACATTTACCAGGAGTGGTGGGGGCAGATACATTGGGGACATTTACCAGGGGTGGGGGAGAGACAGGTACACTAGGGACATTTACCAGGGGTGGGGGAGAGGCAGATACATTAGGGACATTTACCAGGGGTGGTGGGGGCAGATACATTAGGGACATTTACCAGGGGTGGGGGAGAGGCAGATACATTAGGGACATTTACCAGGGGTGGGGGAGAGGCAGGTACATTGGGGACATTTACTAGGGGTGGGGGAGAGGCAGATACATTCGGGACATTTACCAGGGGTGGGGAAGAGGCAGATACATTGGGGACATTTACCGGGGTGGGGGAGAGACAGATACATTAGGCAGTAAGCAGGAATCTTTTTAGGCAAAGAGTGGTGAATCTGTGGAATGCTCTGCCACAGACTGCAGTGGAGGCCAAGTCTGTGGGTATACTTAAAGCAGAATTTGATAAGTTTCTTAATTGGTCAGGGCATCAAGGGATATGGTGCGGGGGCAGGTGTATGGGATTAAATGGGATCTAGGATGAGTCAAGATGAAATGACAGAGCAGACTCAATGGGCTGAATGGCCTAATTCTGCTCCTATGTTTTATGGTCTTATGGGACTATGAGTTATAAGGAGAAAGAGGACAGGCTAGGGCTTTTCTCCCTGGAGTGAAGGAGATTGAAGGACGACTATATAAAGGTTTATAAAATCATGAGGGGCAGATTGTCACAGTAATTTCACCAGGGTAGGGGAATTTAAAAACTAGAAGAGAAAGGATTAAGGTGAAAGATGAATATTTAAGGTGACAGAGGACGTGAGAGACAGTCTTTTTCATACAGAGGGTGATGGATATAAGGAAGTGGTCGAGGAACATTAACAGCATTTAGACAGGTACATAGATAGGGAAGGTTCAGAGAGACAGTGACCAAACATGGGGAAAACCGAGTAGATCCAGCAAACAACTTGGTTGGCATGGATGAGTTGGGCTGAGGGGCGTGGTTCTGTGCTGTACAGTGCTAGGACTACGACAGAGGTGAATAACCTGGTGCATCAGACAAAAGCAGAGAGAGATATTGGACATCCTCCATGTCCAGGACAAGCCATTCTGATCAAAGGTTGGGCAATAGAGGCTTGCCTTCCCGACAGTACCCACATCTCAAGAATGTCGGGAGGGAATCCCAACATACATATCCTTTCTAACTCTTTGTCCAGACAGGCCGACCTGCCTGTGTGGCATCTGGCTCACAACTCACATCGTGTGCAGGGTATTGATTCTACAACTAACAAAGAGAATCTATGTCAAATGTTAACATCTGTCTCCTGCACTGTCCTGTCACAGTATTAAGCACAAGTAAAAACAAAAGAAAGAAACTCCCTCCACACCGTCCCGTCACACACTCTTGGGGTCAGACACAGAGAGGAGCTCCCCCACACCATCCCATCACACACTCCTGGGGTCAGACACAGAGTGAAGCTCTCTCCACACTGCCCCATCACACACACTTCCAGGGTCAGACACAGAGTGAAGCTCTCTCCACACTGCCCCATCACACACACTTCCAGGGTCAGACAGAGTGAAGCTCCCTCCACACTGTCCCATCACACACTCCTGGGGTCAGACACAGGCTAAAGCTCCCTCCACACTGTCCCATCACACACTCCTGGGGTCAGACACAGGCTAAAGCTCCCTCCACACCGTCCCATCACACACTCCCGGGGTCAGACACAGCCTAAAGCTCCCTCAACACCATCCTAGCACACAAAATTGAGGAAGTTGCTAATTTTGGAGGTGATGTCGCTTTGTGCGGGCAGAAAAGGACAGTGTCTAGCCTGTGAGGGGGAAGTGTGGCCCAGTCATGTGTACCTGCAGAACTTGGGTCAGGGAGGTTCCGCGTGGGCGAACCAGCCGGAGAACGATCCCTCTTCTTCCCTGCGGATTTGCCCTGTGACAGGAAATTGGGCTTCAAACACAACCTGGCAGTCGAAGGCAGCCTTTCCTTAAACTCCCAGCAGGTCACACCTCTCATCCAGCGAACAGGCCCTCACGCTACTTCCCTCATCGTCCCATTTCCCTGTCGCACGCCGTACCCTCCCCGACACTCCATCCTCCCCACTCTCACTCACCCTCCCCAACACTCCATCTCCCTCCCCACACTCACTCACCCTCCCCGACACTCCATCTCCCTCCCTACCACCCTCACTCACCCTCCCCCACCCTCCCCGACACTCCATCCTCCCCACTCTCACTCACCCTCCCCAACACTCCATCTCCCTCCCTACCACACTCCATCCTCCCCACACTCACAGTCCAGATCACTCATGCTCCCCGACACTCCATCTTTCTCCCCAGCCTCACTCCATCCCCCTCACTCATCATCCCACCTCTCGCCCTCCTAACCAGCTCCTCACCTCGCACCGTCTCTCTCTCTCTCCGCTCCCTCTCCCTCCCGGCCTCACTCCACCCCCTCACTCACTATTCCCGCCCCTCACCCTCGTCACCCCACACCCTCTCTCCCTCCCCAGCACCACTCCACCCGCTCACTCACCACCCCCACCCCCACCCCTCACTCTCATCGCCCCACACCCTCTCTCCCTCCCCAGCCTCACTCCGTCCCCCTCACTCACCTGAGTGAACTGGAGGGAGGCGGTGTCATCAGTCAGGCTCTGGACCGGGGTTGCCGGACCGTGCTGGTGGCTGGGTGGGGGCAGGAGGAAACTGAAACCCGGAGGCTTTGGGGCAGTAGAGCTGCTGGGAGAGACGGGGGGTGGGTTTGGCAGGACCGCTGCACTCTCTGACTGAGAGCTTCTCCTCATAAAGGCAATCTCCACCATGTCCTCTGACCTGCAGGGGAGGACCAGAGGTGACACAGGGAGACAGCCCCACCCAGACGTTTCCCCCCACCCACAGGGAAGAGACTACCCCACATTTCAATCTGAAAACAGGCACTCAACTATCAGGCTCCTGAACCAGAGAGGATAACTTCAGTCGCCCCATCACTAAACTGTTCCCACAACCTTTGGACTCATTTTCAAGGACTCTTCATCTCATATTTCTCGATATTTATTGCTTATTTATTTATTTATTGCTCTTTTGTAGTTGCAGAGTTTCTTAGCTTTTACACAATGGTTGTCTGTCTGTCCTGTCGGGACAGTCCTTCATTAATTCCATTGAGTTTCTTGTATTTAATGTGAATGCCCACAAGAAATGTTGTATATAGTGACATATACAGTATGAACTTTGTTTAAGATAGTGCTGGTGAATCTCAGTGATTTCTGGCTGTTGCTCGATGAAACCAGGAAATCACCTAAATACCAGCAACACACATCAAAGTTGCTGGTGAACGCAGCAGGCCAAGGAGCATCTCTAGGAAGAGGTACAGTCCACCCTCGGCCCGAAACGTCAACTGTATCTCTTCCTAGAGATGCTGCCTGGCCTGCTGCGTTCACCAGCAACTTTTATGTGTGTTGCTTGAATTTCCAGCATCTGCAGAATTCCTCGTGTTTGCGTTTTTAAAACCACCTAAATACTTTGCTTTAATCGCTTTTTCCTGGCAAATCACCACAAGCGATAAGTCTGTAACTTGGCGGCAATTTGATGCAGCAAAACCGATGTGAGGCGAGGCAGCAGGCCTGTCACCGAGAATGAGGAAGGCTCGAGGTTCGATCCATTTAAGCGCCGGGCCAAATTGGAATGGTCATGTACAGGGCAGCAGGGTCCAAGCCTCAGAGCATAGCCAAGCTACTGAACACAATGTTCGGACAACAATTTAAGGGCCAGGCCAAACTGGGAAGATCGGGAACTGTCCCCAGAGCGTTTTGAAGTGACTGAACCTGATGTTTGGACAACGATTTATGAGTTGGGCTGAATCAGAAAGGTCGGGAACTGTCCCCAGAGCGTTTTGAAGTGACTGAACCTGATTCCACAGACTCACCACTCTCTGTGTGAAGAAGTTTTAGCCTTTTAGGACCGAGATTAGGAAAAACTTCTTCACACAGAGAGTGGTGAATCTGTGGAATTCTCTGCCACAGGAAACAGTTGAGGCCAGTTCATTGGCTATATTTAAGAGGGAGTTAGATATGGCCCTTGTGGCTAAAGGGATCAGGGGGTATGGGGGGAAGGCTGGGGCGGGGTTCTGAGTTGGATGATCAGCCATGATCATACTGAAAGGCGGTGCAGGCTCGAAGGGCCGAATGGCCTACTCCTGCACCTATTTTCTATGTTTCTATGTTTGGACAATTTATGCAGCAGGCTGAATCAAAAAGGTCAGGTACAGGCCAAACTGAGGCAGCAGGGTCTAGGCCCCATAGTGTATTGAAGTGACAGACCCTATCAAAACATGCAAATCGCTGGAGGAACTCAGAGACTAAGGCAGCGTCTATGGAAAAGAGTAAACAATTGACGTTTCGGGCCAAGACCCTTCATCAGGACTGGAAAAGAGAGTAATAGGAATGACAGAGGCATGAGACAGGAGTTGGCCAAATTGATTGGAAAAGAACACTGGCAGGGATGACGGCAGAGCAGCAATGGCTGGAGTTTCTGGAAGCAATTCAGAAGGCACAGGATATATACATCCCAAAGAGGAAAGAGTATTCTGAAGGAAAGATGACACAACTGTGGCTAACAAGAGAAGTCAAAGCCACGTAAAAGTCAAAAGAGAGGGTGTATAGTAGAGCAAAAATTAGTGGGAAGATAGAGGATTGGGAAGCTTTTAAAAACCAGAAGACAGCAAATAAAAAATTCATTGAGGAAAAGACGGAATACAAAAGTAGGCTAACCAATAATACTAAAGAGGCTAGCAAAAGTTTCTTCAGATACATAAAGTGTAAAAGAGAAGTGGGAGTAGAT
The DNA here is from genome assembly GCF_963921235.1 of Mobula hypostoma. NCBI lineage: Eukaryota > Metazoa > Chordata > Chondrichthyes > Myliobatiformes > Myliobatidae > Mobula > Mobula hypostoma. The sequence continues at coordinate 57,054,055 of NC_086118.1, forward strand.
GTTGGACCACTGGAAAACGATGCTGGAGCGGTAGTTACGGGGGACAAGGAAATAACGGGTGAACTGAATAAATATTTTGCATCAGTCTTCACTGTGGAAGACACTAGTAGTATATTGGAAGTTCCAGGTATCGGGGGCATGAAGTGTGTGAAGTTACCTTAACTAGAGAGAAGGTTCTTGGGAAACTGAAAGATCTGAAGACAGATAAGTCACCAGGACCAGATGGTATACACCCCAGAGTTCTGACAGAGGTGGCTGAAGAGATTGTGGAGGCATTAGTAATGATCTTTCAAGAATCACTAGATTCTGGAATGGTTTTGGAAGACTGGAAAATGCAAATGACCCTCCACTCTTCAAGAAGGGAAAGAGAAGAAAGGAAACTATAGGCCTGTTAGTCTGACCTCGGTACTTGGGAAGATGTTGGAGTTGATTGTTAAGGGTGTGGTTTCAGGGTACTTGGAGGCACATAATAGCACAGTTTCCTCAATGGAAAACCTTGCCTGACAAATCTATTGGAATTCTTTGAAGAAATAACAAGCAGGATAGACAAAGGAGAGTCAGTTGATGTTGTGTACTTGGATTTTCAGAAGGCCTTTGATAAGGTGCAACACACGAGGCTACCTAACAAGTTAACAGCCCATGGTATCACAGGAAAAATACTAACATGGATTAAGCAGTGACTGATTGGCAGGAGGCAGAGAGTGGGAATAAAGGGAACCTTTTCTGGTTGGCTGCTGGTGACGAGTGGTGTTCTACTGGGGTCTGTGTTGGGACCGCTTTTTTTAAAGTTAAACGTCAGTGACTTGAATGACAGAATTGATGGCTTTACTGCAAAGTTAGCAGATGATATGAAGACAGGTGGAAGGGCAGGTAGCTTTGAGGAAGTAGAGAGGCTACAGAAGGACTTAGGCAAATCAGGAGAATGAGCAAAGTGGCAGATAAAATACAGTCACAGACAAAAGAAAATCTGCAGCTGCTGAAAATCCAAGCAACAGACAAAAAATGCCTGGCCTGCTGAGTTCCTCCATCTTTTTGTGCCTGATAGAATACAGTGTCGGGAAGTGTATGGTCATGCACTTTGGTAGAAGAAATAAAAGTGTTGACTATTTTCTAAATGGAGAGAAAATTCAAAAATCTGAGGTGCAAAGGGACTTGGGAGTCCTTGTGCAGGATTCCCTAAAGGTTAATTTGCAGGTTGAGTTTGTGGTAAGGAAGGCAAATGCAATGTTACCATTCATTTCAAGAGAACACGAATATAAAAGAAAGGATGTAACGTTGAGGATTTATAAAGCACTGTTGGGGCCTCACTTGAGAGTATTGTGAGGAGTTTTGGGCCCTTATCTTAGAAAGGATGTGCTGATACTGGAGAGGATTCATGAAAATGATTCCAGGATTGAAAAGCTTGTCATATGAAGAGTGTTTGATGGCGCTGGGCCCGTATTCACTGGAATTCAGAAGAATGAGGGGTGACCTCATTGAAACCTATCGAATGATGAAAGTCCTTGATAGAGTGGATGTGGCGAGGATGTTTCCTGTGGTGGGAGAGTCTGACAGCCTCAGAATAGGGAGGCGTCCTTTTAGAATGGAGATGAGGAGGAATTTCTTTAGCCAGAGAGTAGAATTCTTTGCCAGAGGCAGCCACGGAGGCCAAATCTTTATGTATATTTAAGGCAGAAGCTGATAGATTCTTGATTCATCAGGGCACGAAGGGATACAGGGCAAAGGCAGGAGTTTGGGACTGAGAGGGAAAATGGATCAGCCGTGATAGAATGACCAGAGAAGACTTGATGGGCCAAATGGCCTAATTCTGTATCTTATGGTCTTATGAATTAGTCCCATTGCCTGTGTTTGGTCCACTACCTCTCAACCAAAAGGCTCCTGAATCAAAGGGGATAACTTCACTTGCCCCATTACTGAAATGTTCCCACAACCAACAGACTCACTTTCAAGGACTCTTAATCTCATGTTCTCAATATTTATTGCTTATTTATTTATTATTTTTATTTCTTTCTTTTTGTATTTACACCTTGTTGCCTTTTGAACACCGGTTGAATCCCCAACTTGATGCGGTCTTTCATTGATTCTGTTACGGTTATTATTTATTGCATATATATTGAGAATTTATAGATTTATTGAATATGCCCACTAGGAAATGAATCTCAAGGTTGTATATGGTGACATATATGGCAACTTTACTTTCAACATCCCTCTAAACGCTCCCACCTGTCCGAATATCTTTTAAACATCACAATTATACTTTCCTCCACCATTTCCTCTGGTAGTTCATTCCATATACTCACCTCCCTCTGTGGAGAAAAATGTAGCTCCTCAGGTCTCTTTTAAACCATTTCCCCTCTCACTTTAAACCTGTGCCTTCTAGATTTTGACTCCCCTACCTTGTCTATGACTGTCATGACTTTATACACCTCTATAAGGTCACCTCTCCACCTCCTATGTTCCAGGGAAAAGGCCCAGCCTATTCAATATCTCCTTACAAGTCAAACCCTCTAGTTCCAGTACATCCCTGTTAAGATAGTTTGGTACCAGTTTAATGCATCCTTCATAGGGGCAGGGCGATCAGAACTGTATTCTATGCTCCAAATGTTGCCTCACAAGCGTCTTGTACAGTTGTAACAGTAAGTCCCACCTCCTGTTCTCAGTCTCCTGGGCTTCCTTGCCTCCTTGTCTACGTATGTCTCCGTCTTTAGGGAACTATGCATGCACTCCACCAATGCATGGGATCAGAAAAAGCTGCACAGGTCGGCATGCCGAGATTGCAGAACTCTGTGGGCAGAATGGCCTGTCCACCGTTCTATAATTGGCTGCCACGCTGAGATGTGGTGACACACACATAGTCTCTATGAACATTACTGTCCTCACACCAGCACATACCTCAGCTTCAGCCTGGTTAGGATGCTCCTAGCTTCGTCATGGGTAACCCCGACCAGAGATTCCTTGTTGACAGACACCAACTGATCGCCGGCTCTCAGTCTCCCATCCTGCCGGACAAAGGAAGCACAGGTTACAGGGAGCAATGGGAGTGCGATCCGGAGAAATGTGAAGTGGAAGGTCGAGCTTGAAGGAAGAATACAGGTTTAATAGCAGGATTCCTGGCGGTGTGTGGGCACGTGGCCAAGTGGTTAAGGCATTGGACGAGCGACCTGAAGGTCGTGAGTTCGAGCCCCAGCCGAGGCAACATGTTGTGTCCTTGAGCAAGGCACTTAATCACACATTGCTCTGTGACGACACTGGTGCCAAGCTGTATGGGTCCTAATGCCCTTCCCTTGGACAACATCAGTGTCGTGGAGAGGGGAGACTTGCAGCATGGGCAACTGCTGGTCTTCCATACAACCTTGCCCAGGCCTGTGCCCTGGAGAGTGAAGACTTTCCAGGCGCAGATCCCTGGTCTCGCAAGACTAACGGATGCCTGGCGGTGTGGAGGAACAGGGAACTCTTTGGGACCCACATCCCTTAAAGTTACTCCACAAGCCGATAGGTTAGTTATGAAGGCATATGGTGTGTTGTACTTAATTAATAGGGGAATTGAGTTCAAGAGCGGCGAGGTAATATAAAAAACGCAAACAACAGGAATTCTGCAGATGCTGGAAATTCAAGCAACATACATCAAAGTTGCTGGTGAACGCAGCAGGCCAGGCAGCATCTATAGGAAGAGGCGCAGTCGACGTTTCAGGCCGAGACCCTTCGTCAGGTCTCGGCCTGAAACGTCGACTGCGCCTCTTCCTATAGATGCTGCCTGGCCTGCTGCGTTCACCAGCAACTTTGATGTATGTTGGTTGAGGTAATATAAAACCCCAGTTAGACCACACTTGGAATATTGAGTCCTGTTCTGGTTGTGTCACCATAGGAAGGATGTGGAAGCTTTAGAGAAGGTGCAAAGGAAATTTAGCAGGACACTGCCTGGATTAGAGAGCACGTCTCACAAGGAGAGACTGAGCAAGCTAAGGCTTTTCTCTTTGGAGCGAAGGAGGACGAGAGATGACTTGATAGAGGTGTACAAGATGATGAAAGGCACAGACGGAGTGGACAGTCAGAAACATTTTCCCAGGATGGAACTGACTGACACAAGGGGGCATAATTTTCAGGTGACAGGAGGAAAGTATAGGGGGGTTGTCAGAAGTAGGTTTTCACAGATTGTGGTGGGTGTGTGGATTGCCCTGGAAGGGGTAGTGGTAGAGGAAGATACATTAGAGACATCCCCAAGACTCTTAAATAGGCAGATGGAGGATAGAAAAACGGAGGGAAGGGTTAGAATGATCTTAGAGTAGATTAGGTGGGCACAACATCATGGGCCAAAGGGCCTGTACCGTAGTGTTCTATGTTCAATGCGTTCTGATGCCTGAACACACCAAGAGTGATGGACACACTTGGCAGGGACCTCTGAGCAGGAATATCTGCACATCTGCACCTCATTCCCTCTGCCTGGGCAGCGCTTTAGCGTTGTGAGTGTAACCCTCTACAGCGCAAGCGATTGGGGTTAAATTTCCGCCACTGTCTGTAAGGAGTTTACATGCTCTCCCCATGACTGTGCAGGTTTCCTCTCACATTCCAAAGATGCATGGGATAGGGGTAGTGAGTTGTGGGCACACAATGCTGGCACCAGAAACGTGGCGATACTTGCGGGCAGCGACTGTGTTGGCTGTTGATGCAAATTACGCATTTCACTGTATGCTCCAATGTTCTGACGTAGCGTGCGGTTAATGCCACGCTATTACAGCTCAGGCTGTTCCAGAGTTGGGAGTTCAATTCCGATGCCATTCTGTAAGGAGCCTGTATGTCCTCCCATGGAATGTGTGGGTTTTATCCGCGTGCTCCCGTTTCCTCCCCCAGTCCAAAGATGTACCAGGTAGCTTAATCGGTCATTGTAAATTGTCCCGCGGTTTAGGTTAGGGTTAATCGATCATTGTAAATTGTCCTGTGGTTTAAGTTAGGGTTAATTGATCATTGTAAATTGTCCCATGGTTTAGGTTAGGGTTAATCGATCATTGTAAATTGTCCCGCGGTTTAGGTTAGGGTTAATCAGTCATTGTAAATTGTCCCATGGTTTAGGTTAGGGTTAATCGATCATTGTAAATTGTCCCATGGTTTAGGTTAGGGTTAATCGATCATTGTAAATTGTCCCATGGTTTAGGTTAGGGGTTAATCGGGGTTGTCGGGGCTTGCAGGGCCAGTGTGGTTCTAAGGCCCAGAAGGGCTGACTCCGTGCTTTATCACCAAGTAAATATATAAAGCTAATTTCTAAAATAAAGCATGCCTCTCCACAGCTACTGAAGCCCTCCCCAACAAGAACAGAGAACTGCTGTGGTTTAGTGGGAACAGGAACCCCTTTATGGCTGAATCAGCCACATGTCAGGTTTATTGCAAACATGAGGAAATCTGCAGATGCTGGAATTTCAAGCAACACACATCTGCTGGCCTGCTGCGTTCACCAGCAACCTGTACGTGTGATGCCTGTCAGGTTTAGTGAGCGGGATTCCAGGGGTTTGCAGAGGTGTTGCAGGGCTGCCAGCAGGGTAATACCGCCCTCCAGTGGCCGTGCAGTCAACCTATCCTGGCCCAATACATCAATGCAATTACCAAGAAAGCAAGCTTCATTAGGAGTTTGAGGAGATTTAGTCTGTCAAAGATTCCAGTAAATTTCTACAGATGTACCGTGGAGAGCATTCTGACGCAGGATTGAAAAAAGCTGCAGAGGGTTGTAGACTTAGCCATCTTCATCACAGGCTCCCTTAAATATTCCACCTTTCACCATTAATCTATGACCTCTAGTTCTAGTCACACCCAACCTCACCCAATGGAAAAGGCCTGCTGACTCTATCTATACCCCTTATAATTTTATAAACCTCTATCAAATCTCCCCTCATTCTTCTGCGTTCCAGGGAATAAAGTCCTGACCTGTTCAATCTTTTCCTATAACTCAGGTCTTCAAGTCCCAGTGACACCTTTGTAAATCTTCTCTTTCTTCATTCAAGCATATTGATATCACTCCTGTAGGTGGGTGACCAAGACTGCGCACAATAAACAATACACCTACTCAGTCAAAAGTTTCTAATTATAAGTCCCCCTACCATTCAGGACTTGTTCTTTTCTCATTGCTACCGTCAGGGAGGAGGTGCAGGAGTCTGAAGACACACACTCAACATTTTAGGAACAGCTTCTTCCCCTCCGCTATCAGATTTCTGAATAAACAATGAACACTACCTCACTATTTTTGCATTACCTATTTAAAATATATATTTCCTATTGTGATTGATAGTATATTTTATGCACGGCACTTGTAATACCTTGGCTTAAGACCATGCTTTATCAATACAGTTATGCTGTTGGGCACATTTTATTTCTTTTGCAGATTTCCTCAAAATGCAAATCTATATATGAATAAGTGTTTCTTTAATTACATTAGCAATCGAGTATTTCATTTTTGCTGTTTAAAATAAAATTTCAGTTGATTGATAAATTAGGCTTGTTGAATTAGTCAATAGGATTTACTTGTCAACATTTTGGCCAATAAAATGTCCCAAGGAAACAAAGGATAGGGGCAGCCATTCTAGAGAGGGTGCGGGATCAAAATTTCGGGAAAGGATAGACAATAAACACGGCTGAAGAACATGATGAAATGGTAAACACAAAATAATCTGCAGATGCTGGGGTCAAAGCAACACTCACAACACGCTGGAGGAACTCAGCAGGTCGGGCAGCATCCGTGGAAAAGATCGGTCGACGTTTCGGGCCAGAACCCTTCGTCCAGAAGAAAGGTTCCGGCTCAAAACATCAACCGTCCTGACGAAGGGTTCCGGCCCGAAACGTTGACCGATCTTTTCCACGGATGCTGCCCGACCTGCTGAGTTCCTCCAGCGTGTTGTGGGTGTTGTTATGATGAAATGGTCACAAAACCCAATTTGGAAGGATAGATACAGATGTTTGAAAATCCTCATGCAGACTATAGTCTCATAGAGAATGTGCAGATAACTTTCAGTTAGCCAGCTAGCATACGGCTTGGAGAAAGGGAAACAGGAGGCAGTACAATGGATGATGTTGCATTGATATTTATTTCTCTGCTTCTTTACTTGGATTGGTTTTTCCAGTGCAGAGCCATTTTGGTACCGTGAGTAAATGAAGTGAAGCAAACTGGACTGCTTACACAACAATGAACTCCAACAATTACGTTTTTCATTATAGCCTGATATTTATATACATGACAATGAGCTCACAACCATTATGTGCATGTTACAGACTTACTTTTACTTTGATGTGCTTTTACTTTATTTGGTTTATTATAGTTTAAAATATTTATCAACACAATTTCAATCTAAATTTATACTGGGGTAAGCTAAATTATTGCTTCCTGGTGAACAGTAATTTGCATGGGTGTGTCAGTATTCATGCAGGTAATTGTCTTACTTACCGTTAGAAGAAACTTACAAACTTCTACGTTTTTGTGTTTATCCGAATTATATCCATTCTAGACCTGTTTATTTACTGGTAATGGCCCTTTCATTGTCACTTCCAGGCATTGTTGAGTATGTTGCTGTTAGTTTTGTATTCACAGTACTAGCTAACTTATTACAAGCCTATGGTAAGAGGGTTACACACTGAACTGTTGCTGCAAAATTTCATGACAGACGACAGTGACAATAAACCAGATTCTGACCCCACAGACATCTCCACCTGAAATGCACAAGGACCACAGTAACCAGTTTAGTGAGCCTTTGTCCATGACCATAAGACCATAAGACACAGGAACAGAATTAGGCCATTCAGCCCATTGAGTCTGCTCTGCCATTCCATCATGGCTGATTTATTATCCCTCTTAATCCTATTCTCATGCCTTCTCACCATAACATTTGACACCCTTGCTAATCAAGAACCTATCAGCCTCTGCTTTAAATATACTGAATGATTTGACCTCCACAACCATCTGTGGCAATAAATTCCACAGACTCACCGCCCTTTGATTAAAGAAATTCCTCCTTATCTGTGCTCCAAAGGAACATACATACCTCAATTTGGAGGCAATGCCCTCTGGTCCTAGACTCCCCCACTGTAGGAAATATCCTCTCCACGTCCACTCTATCTAGGCTTTTCAGTATTTGATGGATTTCAATGAGATCCCTCCTCAGTCTTCTAAGCTCCAGCAAGTACCGACCCCAAGCCATCAAACGCTTCTCATATGTTAACTCTTTCATTCTTGTGAACCTTTTCCAATGCCAGCACATCTTTTCTTAGATATGAGGCCACAAACTGCTCACAATACTCCACGTGTTGACTGGTGCTGTAGGGCCCAATGGGAAGGGTAAGTAGACTCTGTTCTACATACACTCGCGGGTGAGCGTGCGATCACACACTCGCTGGCGAATGTGGCAATGACACACTCTGTTCCACACACACTTGCGGGCGACAGTGCAGACACTTACCTTGTGACACTCTCCGCCGGGAACCACCTCCTGCACATGCACCATCGGTCCGTCGGGCTTGTTTGTGCCACCTGAGATGTTCAGACCAAGACCCAGACCCCTGGGAACGCTGATGAGCTGGACTGCACCATGACTGCAAGAGGACGAAGGCGGGGTCAGAAGCATTGTGTCCCAGTCAGGATCCTGACCTCATTGTCACGCCCGACCTATCATCACCCCTGACCTCTGTATGCCTGGGCTGTCTTTCCAGCTGGAGGTGAGGAGGTCCCAAGTGGAGGTCTTTTTACGAGGGAGTTCTTCCCATGCACCTGGGGGATCTGGGGTGGGGGCTGCTGTGTAGAGCGGTGCCCTGTAACAAGTTCTTTAGTTTGTACACGGATCTCCCAGCTGCATGACACTTCTGTCGGCTGGAGGAGACCGTGTACCACACATACATAGAGTGTGTGAGGCTGCAGCCCCTTTTTGTGTATCTGTGTGGGCTGCTTCTCACGTTCTGGTTGCATTTTAGCCCCACCCTATTTATATATGGTCATCCAGTAAGGAGGGGGGCATGGAGAGATGAAGATGTCCTTATCAACTTGCTCCTGGGTCCTGGAAATGGGTGGTGGAGGATCTGCCCGGGCAGACTGCCTAGCAACGTTTAGGGGTACGCCTGTGCCCGGGTAACCATTGAGAGGGAACATACGCTTTCCATGGTGACCATAGAGGCTTTCCGGGACTGTTGGGCTCCGCAGGGAATTAGCGCCATCATTGACAAAGATGGAAATGTTTTAGTTTAATGGCGTTTGTCTAGCAGTAGTGTAGTAATTGTGTTAGCCACTGTTTTGTATGTATTGTAGCACTGAATTTGTAATCAAGGTAATCTGTAAACAAGATATTTTGTAAAAAAAAAGACCTCTGTATACCCCACCCCCTCACTGATCCCTGTCACCAGGGACAGAGGCTGTGTATCACGGTCTGGATCCCAACCTCACTGTTACCACTTTAACTCCCAAACCACACCAATCCCCAACACCCAGGACAGAGGGAGGGTCAGAGGCAGCACTTCCCACCCAGGGGTCAGTGCACAGTGCTCAGCCGACCAGCACTCCCAGAATCTCAACCCCACTGTCACCCCCAACTCTCGTCATGGCCTCACCAATCCCAAACTGACCCTGTCACCACCAACACCAGACTCCTGACCCCACACACCGATCTCCATCACCACCGACACTAGATTATAAACTGTCACACCCAAGTCCCGTCACGGCCTTCCCCCACCCCCCACACTGTTCTCCATCACCACCGACACTGGATTATAACCTGTCACAGCTCTCCCACACCCCCCACACTGACCTCCATCACCACCAACACTGGATTATAACCTGTCACAGCTCCCCCACACCCCCCACACCGATCTCCATCACCACCGACACTGGATTATAACCTGTCACAGCTCTCCCACACTGTTCTCCATCACCACCGACACTGGATTATAACCTGTCACAGCTCTCCCACACCCCCCACACTGATCTCCATCACCACCAACACTGGATTATAACCTGTCACAGCTCTCCCACACCGATCTCCATCACCACCAACACTGGATTATAACCTGTCACAGCTCCCCCACACCCCCCACACCGATCTCCATCACCACCGACACTGGATTATAACCTGTCACAGCTCTCCCACACCCCCCACACTGACCTCCATCACCACCGACACTGGATTATAACCTGTCACAGCTCTCCCACACCGATCTCCATCACCACCGACACTGGATTATAACCTGTCACAGCTCTGCCACACCGATCTCCATCACCACCAACACTGGATTATAACCTGTCACAGCTCTGCCACACTGTTCTCCATCACCACCGACACTGGATTATAACCTGTCACAGCTCTCCCACACCCCCCACATCGATCTCCATCACCACCGACACTGGATTATAACCTGTCACAGCTCTCCCACACCCCCCACACTGATCTCCATCACCACCAACACTGGATTATAACCTGTCACAGCTCTCCCACACCGATCTCCATCACCACCGACACTGGATTATAACCTGTCACAGCTCTGCCACACCGATCTCCATCACCACCAACACTGGATTATAACCTGTCACAGCTCTCCCACACCCCCCACATCGATCTCCATCACCACCGACACTGGATTATAACCTGTCACAGCTCTCCCACACCCCCCACACTGACCTCCATCACCACCAACACTGGATTATAACCTGTCACAGCTCCCCCACACCCCCCACACTGACGTCCATCACCACCAACACTGGATTATAACCTGTCACAGCTCCCCCACACCCCCCACACTGACCTCCATCACCACCAACACTGGATTATAACCTGTCACAGCTCTCCCACACCGATCTCCATCACCACCAACACTGGATTATAACCTGTCACAGCTCTCCCACACCGATCTCCATCACCACCAACACTGGATTATAACCTGTCACAGCTCTCCCACACCGATCTCCATCACCACCAACACTGGATTATAACCTGTCACAGCTCTCCCACACCCCCCACACTGACCTCCATCACCACCAACACTGGATTATAACCTGTCACAGCTCTCCCACACCGATCTCCATCACCACCAACACTGGATTATAACCTGTCACAGCTCTCCCACACCGATCTCCATCACCACCAACACTGGATTATAACCTGTCACAGCTCTCCCACACCCCCCACACTGACCTCCATCACCACCAACACTGGATTATAACCTGTCACAGCTCCCCCACACCCCCCACACTGACCTCCATCACCACCAACACTGGATTATAACCTGTCACAGCTCCCCCACACCCCCCACACTGACGTCCATCACCACCAACACTGGATTATAACCTGTCACAGCTCTCCCACACCCCCCACACTGACCTCCATCACCACCAACACTGGATTATAACCTGTCACAGCTCTCCCACACCGATCTCCATCACCACCAACACTGGATTATAACCTGTCACAGCTCTCCCACACCGATCTCCATCACCACCAACACTGGATTATAACCTGTCACAGCTCTCCCACACCGATCTCCATCACCACCGACACTGGATTATAACCTGTCACAGCTCCCCCACACCCCCCACACTGACCTCCATCACCACCAACACTGGATTATAACCTGTCACAGCTCCCCCACACCCCCCACACTGACCTCCATCACCACCAACACTGGATTATAACCTGTCACAGCTCTCCCACACCCCCCACATCGATCTCCATCACCACCAACACTGGATTATAACCTGTCACAGCTCTCCCACACCCCCCACATCGATCTCCATCACCACCAACACTGGATTATAACCTGTCACAGCTCTCCCACACCCCCCACATCGATCTCCATCACCACCAACACTGGATTATAACCTGTCACAGCTCCCCCACACCGATCTCCATCACCACCGACACTGGATTATAACCTGTCACAGCTCCCCCACACCCCCCACACTGACCTCCATCACCACCAACACTGGATTATAACCTGTCACAGCTCTCCCACACCCCCCACACCGATCTCCATCACCACCGACACTGGATTATAACCTGTCACAGCTCTCCCACACCCCCCACATCGATCTCCATCACCACCGACACTGGATTATAACCTGTCACAGCTCTCCCACACTGTTCTCCATCACCACCGACACTGGATTATAACCTGTCACAGCTCCCCCACACCCCCCACACCGATCTCCATCACCACCAACACTGGATTATAACCTGTCACAGCTCTCCCACACCGATCTCCATCACCACCAACACTGGATTATAACCTGTCACAGCTCCCCCACACCCCCCACACTGACCTCCATCACCACCAACACTGGATTATAACCTGTCACAGCTCTCCCACACCGATCTCCATCACCACCAACACTGGATTATAACCTGTCACAGCTCTCCCACACCCCCCACACCGATCTCCATCACCACCAACACTGGATTATAACCTGTCACAGCTCCCCCACACCCCCCACACCGATCTCCATCACCACCAACACTGGATTATAACCTGTCACAGCTCTCCCACACCCCCCACATCGATCTCCATCACCACCAACACTGGATTATAACCTGTCACAGCTCCCCCACACCCCCCACATCGATCTCCATCACCACCGACACTGGATTATAACCTGTCACAGCTCTCCCACACCCCCCACACTGACCTCCATCACCACCGACACTGGATTATAACCTGTCACAGCTCTCCCACACCCCCCACACTGACCTCCATCACCACCGACACTGGATTATAACCTGTCACAGCTCTCCCACACCGATCTCCATCACCACCGACACTGGATTATAACCTGTCACAGCTCTGCCACACCGATCTCCATCACCACCAACACTGGATTATAACCTGTCACAGCTCCCCCACACCCCCCACACCGATCTCCATCACCACCAACACTGGATTATAACCTGTCACAGCTCTCCCACACCCCCCACATCGATCTCCATCACCACCAACACTGGATTATAACCTGTCACAGCTCCCCCACACCCCCCACATCGATCTCCATCACCACCGACACTGGATTATAACCTGTCACAGCTCTCCCACACCCCCCACACTGACCTCCATCACCACCGACACTGGATTATAACCTGTCACAGCTCTCCCACACCGATCTCCATCACCACCGACACTGGATTATAACCTGTCACAGCTCTGCCACACCGATCTCCATCACCACCAACACTGGATTATAACCTGTCACAGCTCTCCCACACCCCCCACATCGATCTCCATCACCACCGACACTGGATTATAACCTGTCACAGCTCTCCCACACCCCCCACACTGACCTCCATCACCACCGACACTGGATTATAACCTGTCACAGCTCCCCCACACCCCCCACACTGACCTCCATCACCACCAACACTGGATTATAACCTGTCACAGCTCCCCCACACCCCCCACACTGACCTCCATCACCACCAACACTGGATTATAACCTGTCACAGCTCTCCCACACCCCCCACATCGATCTCCATCACCACCGACACTGGATTATAACCTGTCACAGCTCTCCCACACCCCCCACACTGACCTCCATCACCACCGACACTGGATTATAACCTGTCACAGCTCCCCCACACCCCCCACACTGACCTCCATCACCACCGACACTGGATTATAACCTGTCACAGCTCCCCCACACCCCCCACACTGACCTCCATCACCACCGACACTGGATTATAACCTGTCACAGCTCTCCCACACCCCCCACACTGACCTCCATCACCACCAACACTGGATTATAACCTGTCACAGCTCTCCCACACTGATCTCTGTCACCACCAACACTGGATTATAACCTGTCACAGCTCCCCCACACCCCCCACACTGACCTCCATCACCACCAACACTGGATTATAACCTGTCACAGCTCTCCCACACCCCCCACACCGATCTCCATCACCACCAACACTGGATTATAACCTGTCACAGCTCCCCCACACCCCCCACACCGATCTCCATCACCACCAACACTGGATTATAACCTGTCACAGCTCTCCCACACCCCCCACATCGATCTCCATCACCACCAACACTGGATTATAACCTGTCACAGCTCCCCCACACCCCCCACATCGATCTCCATCACCACCGACACTGGATTATAACCTGTCACAGCTCTCCCACACCCCCCACACTGACCTCCATCACCACCGACACTGGATTATAACCTGTCACAGCTCTCCCACACCGATCTCCATCACCACCGACACTGGATTATAACCTGTCACAGCTCTGCCACACCGATCTCCATCACCACCAACACTGGATTATAACCTGTCACAGCTCTCCCACACCCCCCACATCGATCTCCATCACCACCGACACTGGATTATAACCTGTCACAGCTCTCCCACACCCCCCACACTGACCTCCATCACCACCGACACTGGATTATAACCTGTCACAGCTCCCCCACACCCCCCACACTGACCTCCATCACCACCAACACTGGATTATAACCTGTCACAGCTCCCCCACACCCCCCACACTGACCTCCATCACCACCAACACTGGATTATAACCTGTCACAGCTCTCCCACACCCCCCACATCGATCTCCATCACCACCGACACTGGATTATAACCTGTCACAGCTCTCCCACACCCCCCACACTGACCTCCATCACCACCAACACTGGATTATAACCTGTCACAGCTCTCCCACACCCCCCACACCGATCTCCATCACCACCAACACTGGATTATAACCTGTCACAGCTCCCCCACACCCCCCACATCGATCTCCATCACCACCGACACTGGATTATAACCTGTCACAGCTCCCCCACACCCCCCACATCGATCTCCATCACCACCGACACTGGATTATAACCTGTCACAGCTCCCCCACACCCCCCACACTGACCTCCATCACCACCAACACTGGATTATAACCTGTCACAGCTCTCCCACACCGATCTCCATCACCACCAACACTGGATTATAACCTGTCACAGCTCCCCCACACCCCCCACACTGACCTCCATCACCACCGACACTGGATTATAACCTGTCACAGCTCTCCCACACCCCCCACATCGATCTCCATCACCACCAACACTGGATTATAACCTGTCACAGCTCCCCCACACCCCCCACACTGACCTCCATCACCACCGACACTGGATTATAACCTGTCACAGCTCCCCCACACCCCCCACATCGATCTCCATCACCACCGACACTAGGATCCTGACCCATCACCCCCAACTCCCGTCACGGCCCTCCCCCACCCACACTGTTTCCTGTCACAGGATCGTAACCCCTATCCCTCCCCATTACACCCCCTCCCCAATCATTCCACGACAGAAATCTGCTGTCACCCAAACACCAACCCTTGTCACCTTACGCACCAGGATCCTGACCCCACCTTCACCCCCCCACACTACCATTTGTCACCTCTCAAACCTGCTGACCCAACCAGAGATCCCAAAACCAATCTCCCGTCACTCCCCCTGACCCCCATCACCCCCTGAACGTGACCCCTGCCCTCCCTGACCTCTGTCACCCCTCCAGTACTGAGCTGGTGGGAGCAGAGGAGGGTGGGCGTCTATAAGGTGTTGGTGCCAGAGGCAGGGTGCCTTAGTCCCCTGGGGAACCAATCCCCGACTCTCGCTGAGCCCTGAGCCAGCCCCACCCACCCACACTCTGACCGTACCTTCCTGCTGACGGTGCAGTTGGGGCCGAGGGTCCGGCGTCCTTGGGGCTGAGGGAACCGGAGGAGGAGGAGGTCGGACTCTCCGGGCATCTCCCTGCGGGGGTAACGTGAGAGGTCACTCACTGCGTGACCGGGGCCACAGGACGCAGCTTGCTGGCTTCACCGTCAGGTAGCGGAGCAGAATTAGGACATTCGTCCCACAAGTTCATCACCACCGTTCAATCGTGGCTGGTTTATTTTAAGCCCCATTCTCTGGCCCTTACCGCATAACCCTGCAGACTAAATGGGCTAAGTGGCCTAATTGTGTTCCTGTCTTACGGTGTAACCTTTTACCCCATTACCAATCCTTGGCATAAATATACCCACCGACCTGACTACCAGAGCCGTCTGTGGCAGCAAATCCCACAGATTCACCCACAGCTAGCTCAAGAAATTCCTGAGCTCAGGTTTGAAGGGAACGTCCCTTTATTCTGAGTCTGCGGCCTTGGTTCCAAAACTCTCCGGGTTGTTTTTATTTATTCTCAAGTTTTAACTTATGAAGTGTATCACATCGTGCCTAATCGACCCACAGTGAATACAACCCTCCGGTAATGAGCCTGTCAATATCCTGGGAATAGACTCTCCAACTGCTGACTCCGGGACAGCCCACCCACGCAGCCCGGGACTGGATGTCCCGACCGACTGCACGCTACAAACCCTGAAATGGACACACTGCCCAGCTGTGCTACAAGTCCCCTCTCTGACCCAATACCCTGCTGGTACCTCTGACCCAGGCTCACTGCACCCGTACCCGCTTACACTCCACGTGGATCACCAACCACCGCTCAGAGCTGGTGTACCTGGTTCAGGAGTGCTGCCCAAGGCAGGGCAGACATTACGGTGCACTGGGACAACAGACAGACGGACGCAGCCTACCATCGGTGGGCTAGTCTTGAACCAGCTCCGTCCCTCACACTCTTAAGTCACTCTGGCTAGCCAATGTCTACCTGCTCCCCTCCCCCCTCCCATCCATGATCCACATGAAGTGTGTTCCTGGACTCGCTCGGAGACGGTTACCACCGGTCTCTGAGGACCGATGGAGCAGGAATCTCACCGATGATGTGGGGAGTGGGCGAGCTCCGGGCCGATCCTGTGTTACTCTGGGACCCATACTTCTCCATCAGCTCTGTGAACTCCCTCCTAAGGGAACGAGACCAGAATTAGAACCAAACGCAGATTCCGTCAACTCCCACCAGCATGCCCAACCTCCCAAAACACCCCTTTACCATTGTGTTAAAAGTTTCCCCAATGACTAACATCACATTGTACAATATTCAGCACTTCATAAACTAGTGAGAGGTTCAAATTAACACTGAATTATCACACAGAACATAAGACTAAAGTTCAAAAGTTCGAAGTAAATTTATTATCGAAGTTCATATGTTATGGCATACTATCCCGAGATTCATTTTCTTTTCTTTTCTTGTGGGCTCACTTAATAAATCTATTGAATAATAACCATAACAGAATCAATGAAATCAATGAAAGACCGCCCTTTGGGGCTTTCAACCAGAGTGCAGAAGAAGACTGTTCAGATACAAAAGAAATAAATAAGCAATAAATATTGAGAACATGAGAACTGAAGAACAGCATTAATCTACTCAGTCTGTTCCGCTATTCCATCACAGCTGATTTACTACGAAAGAACGCAGAGAGTATTTGTAAGGATGTTGCCGGGACTTGAAGGCCTGAGTTACAGGGAGAGACTGAACGGGTTCCGACTTCATTCCCTGGAGTGTAGAAGACTGAGGGAGATTTGACAGAGGTATACAAAATTATGGCGGGCTATAGATAGGGTAAATGCAAGCAAGGATTTTCCACTGAGGTTGGGTGAGACTAGAACTAGAGGTCATGGGTTAAAGGTGAAAGGTGAAATGTTTAAGGGGGACATGAGGAGGAACTTCTTCACTCAGAGGGTGGTGAGAGTGTGGAGCTGCCAGCAGATGCAGGTTCGATTTCAACATTTGAGAGACGTTTGGATAAATAAGTGGATGGCAGGGGTGTGGAGAGGTCTGATCCAGGACTGGGTAGATGGGACTAGGTGGAATGACAGTTCAACACAGACCAGATGGGCTGAAGGACCCGTTTCTGTGCAGGAGTCCTTAGCTCCAGCTCCACTCTGGGTCTAAACTGGGTCCAAGCACCCTCTACCTTTCAAGATGGTGCCAGCGTACAACCCTGCCTTGGTTGGCATCTTCAGATAGCTCAAGAAAATGTCTTTTTTTATTCTTTTACGTCTATTTTTCACCTTAAATGTGTTTCTGGGATTGTTAGACCCTGCGATTTACAGTTTGGAGATCGAATGAGTGGTCAACGCTTTGCTGTCTGGAGAAGATTCTGGGAAGTGAGCACACACTCGGATGGCCTCCACGTGTTTAAACTTCGAGACGGAGCACGAGCCAATGTTCAACTCCATTTCAACGATTAAAGCATCTATTAATCACCGATTAAAGTGTCAAGGAAGATTGAGACATCAAAGTGAATGCAGAAGATGAGTGAGAGTTCAGCGTTGATTGCCTTCCTTTTGATCACTGTCAAGGAGTCTGTGAGTGGCCTAGCACTGTGAGGGTCGATGTGGCATGTGGGTAGGCCTCCGCCTCCTGTGGTGCGCCTCTCTTTCGTTGAACGTTGCTGATATCAGAGGATGGTATCATAGTTCTGCACGTATGGATTGGACTAGTAAGTTTATGTACTGTGGACTTCTTCCATTTGGGGTTTTTATATCCTGTGTTTTTTTTAATCACCCGTTCCTTTTATGTTTTGTTGTGCAAGGGGATGGGGTTTGGGGATTGATGTTCCTGCTCGATTTACACAGGAGAAGGGAGGGGGGGGTTGATGTTTCTCTCTGAACAACTCATGTTCTTTCTTTGTTTTGCGGCTACCCGGAGAAGAATTTCAGAGTTGCGTATGGACACATGCTCTGACAATAAATGAAGCCTTGTACACCTCCCCAGCTGCACTCATCAGTCTGACCGGTGTGGGTGACACAGTGTCTGTCTCCCATCCCGACAGGGTTAAAGCAACTGCACTCATCAGTCTGACCTGTTGTGGGTGACACAGTGCCTATCTCCCAGCCCTGACGGGGTTAAAGCAACTGCATTCATCAGTCTGACCGGTGTGGGTGACACAGTGCCTGTCTCCCAGCCCTGACAGGGTTAAAGCAACTGCACTCATCAGTCTGACCTGTTGTGGGTGACACAGTGCCCGTCTCCCAGCCCTGACAGGGTTAAAGCTAATGTGCTTTAAGCAGATTTACAGAGCCATTTCATAAAGCATACAGGTCACTAAATTAATTTTCAATCATTTTTTTCATTGTCTCCATTTTCCATTTTAATCCTCTAAATCAAGAAATAATCTCTGTAACCAACCATGGGACGCTGAGACTGGAAAGGCAAGGGGTGAGGGCAGGCCAGGGGCAGGGGTTAGGGCACCACTTCCACTGGCAGCTCCTCCCACACTCTCACCACCCTCTGAGTGAAGAAGCTGTAGTCTAACCCAACCTCAGTGGAAAAAGCCTGCTTGCATTTACCCTATCTATATCTGTCATAATTTTGTGCACTTCTATCAAATCTCCGCTCATTCTCCTGCGCTCTAGGGAATGAAGTCATAACCGATTCAACCTTTCCCTATAACTCAGGTCCTCAAGTCCTGGCAACATCCTTATAGATCTCCTCTGCACTCTTTCAACCTTATTTACATCTCTTCTGTAAGTAGATGACCAGAACTGTGTACGATAATCCGGATTTGTCCTCACCAATGTCTCATACAACTCTGCCTGTGGCTTCCCACCTCATGCAGCAGCCCAAGATGAGAGGAGCGTAGAGATGTGGTAAGCTGAAAACAGACGCAGGCTGGTTCCCCAATGTCTCTGTCCTCAAGCCACTTATTAATCCTGCTTTTTGAGAGATTGCCAGAGCTAAGTCTGCTTTTCCCTGTTAATTTGAGGCGAGTGGAGGTGGGGGGAGGGGGAGGGTGTACAGTGTTCACACAGAGGTTCATAGAAACATAGAAAATAGGTGCAGGAGTAGGCCATTCGGCCCTTCGAACCTGCACTGCCATTCAGTATGATCATGGCTGATCATCCAACTCAGAACCCTGTACCAGCCTTCCCTCCATACCCCCTGATCCCTTTAGCCACAAGGGCCATATCTAACTCCCTCTTAAATATAGCCAATGAACTGGCCTCAAATGTTTCCTGTGGCAGAGAATTCCACAGATTCACCACTCTCTGTGTGAAGAAGTTTTTCCTAATCTCGGTTCTAAAAGGCTTCCCCTTTATCCTCAAACTGTGACCCCTCGTTCTGGACTTCCCCAACATCAGGAACAATTTTCCTGCATCTAGCCTGTCCAATCTCTTTAGGATTTTATATGTTTCAATAAGATCCCCCCTCAATCTTCTAAATTCCAATGAGTATAAGCCTAGTCGATCCAGTCTTTCAACATATGAAAGTTCTGCCATCCCAGGAATCAATCTGGTGAACCTTCTTTGTACTCCCTCTATGGCAAGAATGTCTTTCCTCAGATTAGGGAGGCTGGATCGGTTAAATATCAGGATTGTGAATGGTGTCTGATGGGGTCAGGCTGGAATTCACTGTCTCTGTGTCACACAAGTTAGGCTGGTAGCAGGGAGTTCCCAACCTTCCTTATGCCACGGACCCCTACCATTAACCGAGCGGACCCCAGGCTGGGAACCTCTGGTGTAGTGGCTGGTGAAAGTGCCTCCTTCCCCTTTCCTTTCCAGTACTGAAGAGGGGTCTCTGCCCAACACTTCAACTGTTTATTCCCCTCCATAGCTGCCACCTGACTTGCTGAGCTCCTCCAGCACCTTATGTGTGTTGCTCCGGATTTCCAACATCTGTGTTTGGGATGTAGAGATTATCAGCACGAACTGATTCTGGCTGCATCTGAAGTATTGGGGTCATATAGCATTCTATTAGGTTGCCCCATTACACTACAGGACCGACGTGCAGGCTTTAGAGAGGGTGCAGAACAGATTCACAAGGATGCTGCCTGGATGTCCAGCCAATGCAGAATTTTTAAACTGAGATACAGTGCAGAACAGGCCCTTTCGACCTTTCACACTGCACCGCCCAGCAACCCCCGATTTAACCCCAATCTAACCACGGGACAATTCACAATGACCAATTAACCTAGCTGGGTACGTCTTTGGAATCCGCGTTTGTGTGTAAATAAGGCACAGGATAAACAGTGGGTACTGTACTGGATATGCTGAGTATCCAGAGACACATGGTTCGGGTGAGTGAGTTGTCAGGATGTTACAATATTTTCGTACTACAAGAATGGCCACAGTTGTGGGCTTCCCCCCAGCGCATCCTCACTGATTTGATTGATTTGATTTGAAGCAAACAACGCATTTCAGGGTACAGTTGGTGGCCACTTTATTAGGTACAGCTGGTTACCAGCTTGTGGGGGTGACAATTACTGGAAGTTCGAGAAATCGGCGTTGACACCATCAAATTGGAGGCTACCCAGACAGAATATAAGGTGTTGCTCCTCCAACCTGAGTGTGGCCTCATCGCGGCAGTAGAGGAGGCCATGGACTGACATATCGGAATGGGAATTGAAATGAGCGGCTACAGGGAGATCCCGCTTTTCCAGGTGGACGGAGTGTAGGTGCTCGGCGAAGCAGCTGCCAGAAAAAGTGGGATCTCCCTGTAGCCATGCATTTCAATTCCAGTTCCCATTACCAGCTCTTCACTTCACCCCCTCCCCTTCTCCCGGTTTCACCCATCACCTGCCACCTCGTACTTCTTACTTTGACTTTGTGCCTTCCTTTCCTGACGAAGGGCCTTGGCCTGAAATACCGACTCTTTCCCATAGATGCTGCCTGGCCTGCTGAGTAGCTCCAGCGTTTTGTGTGAGACAGATACATGATCCCCTTCAATAAGCTCATAAATAAGACAGAGGAGCAGAAATAGGCCATTTGGCCCATCGAGGCTGCTCTGCCATTCAGTCATGGCTGATCCTTTTTTCGCCTCCTCCAGCCCACTCCCCGTAACCTTTGATACCATGTCCAATCAAGAACCTATCAAGCTCTGCCTTAGATCATAGTGATTGTCATACTTTATTGATCCCGGGGGAAATTGGCTTTCGTTACAGTTGCACCATAAATAATTAAATAGTAATAAAACCATAAATAATTAAATAGTAATATGTAAATTATGCCAGGAAATAAGTCCAGGATCAGCCTATTGGCTCAGGGTATCTGACCCTCCAAGGGAGGAGTTGTAAAGTTTGATGGCCACAGGCAGGAATGACTTTCTATGACGCTCTGTGTTGCATCTCGGTGGAATGAGTCTCTGTCTGAATGTACTCCTGTGCCCAACCAGTCCATTATGTAGTGGATGGGAGACATTGTCCAAGATGGCATGCAACTTGGACAGCATACCCAACGACCTGGCCTCCACAACTGCCTGTGGTAACAAACTCCACAAATTCACTACCCTTTGGCTAAAGAAATTTCTCCTCATCTCTGTTTTGAAAGGGCAACCCTCTATCCTGAGGCTGTTCCCTCTTGTCCTAGACTCCCCCACCATGGGAAACATCCTTTCCACATCTACTCTGTCTAGGTCTTTCAATATTTGAAAGGTTTCAATGAGCTCCTCCCTCATCATTCTGAATTCCTGCAAGTATAGGCCCAGAGCTATCAAACGTTCCTCGCATGGTGACCTTTTCATTCCCAGAATCATTCTTGTGAACCTGCTCCGAACCCTCTCCAATGCCAGCACATCTTTTCTTAGATGAGGAGCCCATTCTCCTAACCTGTCTAAGTCTTTCTGCAGCCTACCCGTTTCCCCAACCCTACCTGCCCAGTATGTGCAGGAACTGGAAGGATACGGACACTGAGTGGGTAGAAGGGATCAGTTTTGCTGGACATTTGATTACTAATTTAGTCAGTAACAACATTACGGGCTGAAGGGCCTGATCCTGTGGCATACCCTCTACATGCTACAGAGTACTGCACGGTCAAAGACACGATCATTCAAAGGATGTGCTGGCACTCGAGAGGGTCCAGAGGAGGCTCATTAGAATGACCCGGACAATGAAGTGGTAAACGTATGAGGAGCATTTGATGGCTCTGGGCCTATACTTGCTGGCGTTTGAATGGCGGGAGGTGGGGGGTGGAATCTCATTGAAAGCTACCAAATATTGAAAGACGTAGACGGAGTGGAGGTGGAGGGAATATTTTCAATAGTTGGAGAGTCTAGGACCAGAGGGCACAGCCTCAGAACAGAGGAATGTCCCTTTAGAACAGAGATGAGGAATTTCTTTAGCTAGTGGGTGGCGAATCCGTGGAATTCATTGCCAGAGATGGCTGTAGAGGCCAAGTTACCGAGTATATTTAAAGCGGAGGTTAATAGGTTCTTGATTAGTAAGGCATCCAAGGTTACGGGGAGAAGGCAGGAGAATGGGGTTGAGAGGGAAAACAAATCAGGCAAAATCAAATGGCAGAGCAGACTCGATGGGCTGAATGGCCGACCTCTGCTCCTATGTCTTGTGGTTTCTCAGATTATCAGGAGCCCTGTCTACCTATAAACAATTAACCTGCACCCTTTCAGAGATCATCGGGGAATTTGTCATATTTACCGCAAGGAAAATGTTCCGGAAAACAGAATGCCAGCGGGTTTGCTGCAGAAGATTTGTCTCTCCTTGTGTTTCCTGCTCAGTGCCTCCATGGTGCCTGGCTTTTAATTCACATCAGCAGGGCGATGTGCAGGGTTCATCTAATCACTTTAGGGGATGTGCACTGTTTCCGATTAGATTGCAGCTGATTCTCTGATTAAACAGGTCATGGACTAGCGATTTGTAGGCAGGCTATTTTTATCTACACTTCATCCTAGCATAAACCTGATCCCCTTGAATAAAAAGGTCAAGAGTCTGACAGCATGGAGTAGGACCCCAACAAGATGCAGGAACCTTCTGCCCTTTCCAGCCCACACTGCGGGTCCCTGGCCCCCCTCTGGTCCAGCTGAAACCACCAGATGTTCCAGCTGACAAGAGATTCTACAGATGCTGGGAATCCAAAGTAACAAACTCAAAATACTATGAATAAACAGTCGTCGTTTCAGGCAGAGATCCTTCATCAGGATTGGAAAGGAAGGGGGATACAAACACCAAAATAAAAAGGTGGGGGGGGAGAAGGAGGACTTGCTGGAAATGATAGGTGAAGCCAGGTGGCTGGGAAGGAATCTGATAGGAGAGGAGAGTGGACCATAGGAGAAAGGCAAGAAGGGGGGCACCAGGGGGAGGAGACAGGCAAGTGAAGAGAAGGGCAAAGAGGCCAGAGTGGGAAAGGGAGGGGGAATTTTTTTTTTACTGAAGGAGAATCAATGTTCATGACATCAGGTTGGAGGCTACCCAGATGGAATGAGGAGTTGCTCCTCCACCCTGAGGGTGCCCTCATTGTGAGGAAAGAGGAAGCTGTGGACCAACATGTTGGAACAAGAATGGGGATAGGAATTAAAATGGTTGGCCACTCTGAAATTCCGCTTTTGGCTGATGGCGTGGAAGTGCTCAACACTGTGTGCACAGGATTGTAGTAATAACAGGGACTCCAGTGGACTGAAACCAACGGGGCATGAGGTAGCTCAACCATCAGTTTGAATTGCATTTCTCCAGCAGCTTATTACCTCTTACAAGTGTGCACACATGCAATGAGTGACTGGTGGACAAAAGGGCATCAAAGAATCCAATCGGCCACTTGACGATCCACAATCCCAATGCCTTGCCTTTAAATGATTGTGACTGGCATTATTTGAAGGAGGAAGGTTGGCAAACATCTAACATCTTTGCCTGCAGTGTGTTTCTGAACCTCTAGTCCTTCTGAACAGAGGAAATTTACCAGGATGCTGCCCGGACTAGACAGCATGTGTTATGAAGCTGGATTCAACGAGCTCGGGCTTTTTTCTTTGAAACAAGGAGGATAAGAGGTGATTTGATAGTGGTGTACAAGATGATAAGAGGCACAGATCAAATGGACAACCAGAGACATTTTCTCAGGCTGGAAATGGCTCATACAAGGGGTTATAATTTTTAAGGCGATTGGAGGAAAATATAAACTTCACCATGGACAGATCCAAACCCGGCTTTGAAAGGAGGAGGGTTGGGCATAGATTTAGATTAGATTAGATTCAACTTTATTGTCATTGTGCCAAGTACAGATACAAAGCCAATGAAATGTAGTTAGCAACTGACCAGAAATGCAAAGAACAGTGTTATTTACAAAA
Source organism: Mobula hypostoma (assembly GCF_963921235.1). NCBI lineage: Eukaryota > Metazoa > Chordata > Chondrichthyes > Myliobatiformes > Myliobatidae > Mobula > Mobula hypostoma. The sequence goes on from NC_086118.1 coordinate 57,078,999, forward strand.
TAACCACGAATAAAAAGTAAGTGCTACAGCACACAAATATAAAAGTACTGAGGCAGTCCAATATGGGTGCCATACTGCTTAGCTTTGTGATGTGAAGTTCGGTAGGGTCACAGCCTCAGGGAAGAAGCTCTTCCTGTGCCTGCTGGTGCAGGAGCGGAGGCTCCTGTAGCGCCTACCGGATGGGAGGAGAGTAAAAAGTCCGTGGTTAGGGTGAGATGCAGCCTTGATAATGCTTTTCACCCTGCCCAGGCAACGTTTATGGTAGATGTTCTCAATGGTGGGCAGTTTTCACAACACGCTGGACTGCTTTGCGGTCCGATATGGGACAATTGCCATACCACACTGAGATGCAGTTGGTGAGTATGTTCTCAATGGTACAGTGGTAAAAGTCCGACAGTATCCTGGGACAGAGGTGAGCTTTCTTGATGCTCCGCAGGAAATAAAGGCACTGTTGCACCTTTTTGATCAGAATGGTGGAGTTCAGGGACCAGGTGAGATCCTTGGAAATGTGGACACCAAGGAACTTGAAACTTGATACAGCAACCCCATCGTGTAAAAATCCAGAGCTACAGAAGCTCCAAAGACCTCATCACTAGGAGAGGAAGGATCTTCAAAGATGGCCCACACCCGGTGACAACTTGAAAGACTGGCCCAGGACAGAGGAACATGATGAGCTGCTGTTGGTGACCTGTCGGTAGCCCCCGAAGGGGTGATGAGCTTTGAGAGGAGGTGTCAGAAATAAGTTTTTAAAAAACGCAGGGTGGTGGATGTGTGGATTGCCCTGCCGGAGGTGGTGGCAGAGGCAGATGCTTCAGGGATATTTCAGAGTCTTTAGATAGAATGAATGATAGAAAAATGGTGAACTATATCAGAGGGAAGGGTTGGATAGATCTTGGAGTATGTTAAAAGGTCAGCACAAGTTTTTGGACTGAAGTGCTGTAGCGTTTTATGTTTATACACCAGCTCAATAGAGAGGTTATTGCTGCAAGGGGAAGATCACACATCGAGACCTGACAACCCTTCTCATCATTTCACCACCAGCATCTAGTTGGATTTAAATTCTATTACTGAGTTGGAGCTTAGAAGGAATGGAATAAGGGAAAGGCAAAGCTTAAGCACACTAATCAGCTTAACTGGTAAAGTGATTTCTAATTAATTACTTATTAGAGTAAATCAGGAATGGAACATCTCTCTGTTCCACTGGGGACAGTCTGAGTCCCACCTTCACCAGAAAGACTAAAATCATGACATTGTCCTTTCATCAGCCATGGTCAACGAGATGTTGGAGCGAAGGGTCTGAAACCCCTCAGCATTATATTGCACCACAGTCTAATCGTATATGTCGCAAATCCCAGTCTAACAACATTAAGGGGCTTAAGGATGAAGGAAAGAAGCAGAGCCTTTATTACCTGGATTCATCATCGCGAGCGATCAGCAAGGACATGTGGCTGGATGCTGAGGCGGTGCGCAGGATGTCCACAGCCCTGTAAAAGACCACAAACAGTTCACTTTAAGCACATGGCTTTATGGAGCTCACGGCCTGGGCAGCTCCAGACTGTGTTACTCTGCCTCAGAAAGAGCTCTCTGTACAACTATCTCAAACCAGTCGAGCAACCTCTCTCCTGGGCTAATCCGGACCAGCAACAATTCATTTTAAGCACATGTCCAACTTGTCTGTACTAGAACATAGAACAGTACTGCACAGGCATGCTGTTGGGCGTAAGCAATAAAACACCTAACTAACCTATAAACACACGAGGTTCTGCAGATGCTAGATTGCCAGAGGAACGCACACAAAATGCGAGAGGCACTCAGCCGTTCAGGCAGCATCTATGATTCAGGCCGAGATCCTTCATCAGGACTGGAAAGGAAAGAGGGAAGATGCCAGATTGTGGTGGTGGGGAAGGGGGGAGGAGCATAAGCTGGCAGGTGATAGGTGAAGCCAGTTGGGTGGGGGAGGGGATAAAGTAAGCTGGGAGGTGATAGGTGGAAAAGGGCTGGAGAAAAAGGAATCTGATAGGGCAAGAGAGTGGGCCATGGGAAAATGGGAAGGAGGTGGGGCACCAGGGGGAGGTGATAGGCAAATGAGAAGTGAAAAGGCAAGAAGGGGACCAGAGTGGGGAATTGAAAAGGGAAGGAAAAGGGAGGAAAATTGCTGAAAGTTGGAGAAATCAATGTTCACATCATCAGTTCACAGGCTACGCAGACAGAATATGACACGTTGCGGAGAATGATGTGCTGGATGTGGAGACTCACAGGGTAGAAGGGGAGGACAAGAGGAACACCATCCCCATTTACGCAGCAGGAAGACAGGGTGAGGGAGGATGTTTGGGAAATGGAGACGTGGATGAGGGCAGCATCAATGGTGGAGGAAGGGAAACCTGTTTTTTTGAAGAAGGAGGACATCTCAGATTTTCTGGAAAGCAAAGCCTTGTCTTGGGAACAGATGCGAAGGAGACGAAGGAATTGAGAAAAGGGAATAGCATTTTTACAGGACCACACACAAAATGCTGGAGGAACTCAGCAGGCCAGGCAGCATCTGTGGAAAAAAGTACAGTTGACATTTTGGCCCGAAATCCTTCGGCAGGACTGAAGGACATCGGCCCAAAACGAAGACTGTACTTTTTTCCCACAGATGCTGCCTGGCCTGCTGAGTTCCTCCAGCATTTTGTGTGTGTTACTCAGGTTCCCAGCACCTGCAGGTTTTCTCTTGTTTAGCATTTTTACAGGAGACAGATTGGGAAGAGGTATAGTCAAGATAGCCATAGTGGTCGGTAGTTTTTAAAAGATATCGGTAAACAATTTGTTTCCAGAGATGGAGACAGATCAAGAAAGGGAAAAGAGGCATCAGAAAAGGACCAAGTGAATTCAAGGGCAGGGTGGAAGTTGTTGGTGAAGTGCAGGGAGAGTTGGGGAGCATTACCAGACAAGGATTGAAACATGGACTGTTCCACATAGCCAATGAGACAGACATAGCTGGGGCACATGCGAGTGCCCATAAGTACCCCTTGAACATAGGGTTGCCAACTGTCCCGTATTTGCCGGGACATCCCGTATATTGGGCTAAATTGGTTTGTCCCAAACGGGACCGCCCTTGTCCCATATTTCCCCCGCCAAGGTACAGCCTTCCTATGAAACCGTTCGTAAGCCAAAATGACGTAAAGCGCAGAAGCAATTACCGTTAATTTATATGGGAAAAATTTTTGAGCGCTCCCAGACCCAAAAAATAACCTGCCAAATCATACCAATAACACATAAAACCTATAATAACAAGCAGGAATGATATGATAAATACACAGCCTATATAAAGTAGAAATAATGTATGTACAGTGTATCATAATTGGGAACATTAAACCAAAACCGATATGTAGAAAAAAAATCGGTACGTACACGCATGCGCACACAGGTGGCCACGCAAGGCTTCATGGTCATGCTGGTCTTTCTCGGGGTAAACACAAGTGTCCTGTATTTGACTGCTACTTTTGTCCCTTATTTGGGAGTGAGAAAGTTGGCAACCCTACCCTTGAGTGGGAGAAAGTGGGAGGAGCCGAAGGATAAATGGCTGAGCGTGAGGGCCAGTTTTGCCAGACAATGGAGGATAGTGGTGAAGTGGAACTGGTCAGGTCTGTTGCCATGAAAGAAGCGGAGGGTTTTAAGGCCTTCTTGATTGAGGATGGAGCTGTTTAGGGACTGGACATCCATGGTGAAAATGAGGCAATCAGGGCTAGGGAATTGAAAATTGTTGAGGAGATCGAGAGAGCATGAGAAGTGTTGTGGATTTTTTAGTAGGTGGGAAGAGATTGAACCCAGTGGGATAAAATGAAGTTGAGATATGCAGACACAAGTTCAGTGGGGCCAGAACCGGTGGGCCTATTGGATAACCAGGCTTGTGGATCTTGGGTAGGAGGTAGAAACACATAGCGCAGGGTAAGGGAACTATGACGTTGATGGCAATTGATGGGAGATCTCCAGAGCCAATGAGGATGGTGATTATGTCGGAGAAATGCCCTGATGGTGCTGAGTGGGGTCCTTTTCAAGGGGTAGGAATGGGGAGGTGTCTGAGAGTTGCTACCTGGCTTCAACAAGGTAAAGGTCAGTCCACCACACCACAACAGCACCCCCTTTGTCTGCGGGTCTGATGGTGAGGTTGGGACTGGTGCAGAGAGAGTGTGGAGGGCAGTGCATTCAGAGAACTAAACTGATCCCTTCTGCCTGCACAATGTCCATGTCCCTCTATTCCCCGCATATTCATGTGCCTACCCAAGGACCTCTTGTACGACTCTTCCCCACCACCTCAGGTAGTACAACCCAAACATTTACCACTGTGTAAAAAATCCTGCCCCACCCATCTCCTCTGAAATTACCCCCTCAATTTAAATTCATGCCCTCTGGTATTAGACATTTCAACCTTGGGAAAAAGATACAGGTTTTTTACTCTACTTATGACTCCCATAACCTTATAAAGGTCTATCACAAGGAGTCCTGGCCTGTAGTCCACAGACCCCTGGGTTAATGGTATGGCTTAGGGGCGTAAAAATGGTTGGGAACTCCTACTCCATCAGATCTCCTCTCAGCCTCCACCGCTTCAGAGAAAACAACCCCAGTTTATCCAGCCTCTCCCTGTAGCTCGTGCCCTCTAATCCAGGCAACATCCTGGTGAATCTCTTCTGCACCCTCTCTAATCCAGGCAGCATCCTGGTGAATCTCCTCTGCACCCTCTCTGATCCAGGCAGCATCCTGGTGAATCTCCTCTGCACCCTCTCTGATCCAGGCAGCATCCTGGTGAATCTCCTCGGCACCTTCTCTAATCCAGGCAGCATCCTGGTGAATCTCCTCTGCACCCTCTCTTATCCAGGCAGCATCCTGGTGAATCTCCTCTGCACCCTCTCTAATCCAGGCAGCATCCTGGTGAATATCCTCTGCACCCTCTCTGATCCAGGCAGCATCCTGGTGAAATTCCTCTGCACCCTCTCTGATCCAGGCAGCATCCTGGTGAATCTTCTCTGCACCCTCTCTGATCCAGGCTGCATCCTGGTGAATTTCCTCTGCACCCTCTCTGATCCAGGCAGCATCCTGGTGAATCTCCTCTGCACCCTCTCTAATCCAGGCAGCATCCTGGTGAATCTCCTCTGCACCCTCTCTAATCCAGGCAGCATCCTGGTAAATCTCCTCTGCTCCCTCTCTGATCCAGGCAGCATCCTGGTGAATCTCCTCTGCACCCTCTCTGATCCAGGCAGCATCCTGGTGAATCTCCTCTGCACCTTCTCTGATCCAGGCAGCATCCTGGTGAATCTCCTCTGCACCCTCTCTAATCCAGGCAGCATCCTGGTGATTTCCTCTGCACCCTCTCTAATCCAGGCAGCATCCTGGTGAATCTCCTCTGCACCCTCTCTAATCCAGGCAGCATCCTGGTGAATCTCCTCTGCACCCTCTCTAATCCAGGCAGCATCCTGGTGAATCTCCTCTGCACCCTCTCTAATCCAGGCAGCATCCTGGTGAATCTCCTCTGCACCCTCTCTGATCCAGGCAGCATCCTGGTGAATTTCCTCTGCACCCTCTCTGATCCAGGCAGCATCCTGGTGAATTTCCTCTGCACCCTCTCTGATCCAGGCAGCATCCTGGTAAATCTCCTCTGCACCCTCTCTGATCCAGGCAGCATCCTGGTGAATCTCCTCTGCACCCTCTCTAATCCAGGCAGCATCCTGGTGAATCTCCTCTGCACCCTCTCTGATCCAGGCTGCATCCTGGTGAATCTCCTCTGCACCCTCTCTAATCCAGGCAGCATCCTGGTGAATCTCCTCTGCACCCTCTCTGATCCAGGCAGCATCCTGGTGAATCTCCTCTGCACCCTCTCTAATCCAGGCAGCATCCTGGTGAATCTCCTCTGCACCCTCTCTAATCCAGGCAGCATCCTGGTGAATCTCCTCTGCACCCTCTCTAATCCAGGCAGCATCCTGGTGAATCTCCTCTGCACCCTCTCTGATCCAGGCAGCATCCTGGTGAATCTCCTCTGCACCTTCTCTGATCCAGGCAGCATCCTGGTGAATCTCCTCTGCACCCTCTCTAATCCAGGCAGCATCCTGGTGAATCTCCTCTGCACCCTCTCTAATCCAGGCTGCATCCTGGTGAATCTCCTCTGCACCCTCTCTAATCCAGGCAGCATCCTGGTAAATCTCCTCTGCACCCTCTCTAATCCAGGCAGCATCCTGGTAAATCTCCTCTGCTCCCTCTCTAATCCAGGCAGCATCCTAGTGAATCTCCTCTGCACCCTCTCTGATCCAGGCAGCATCCTGGTGAATCTCCTCTGCATCCTCTCTGATCCAGGCAGCATCCTGGTGAATCTCTTCTGCACCCCATCTAAGATCTCTACATTCCTTCCTGTAACAGGGGAAGTCAGGACAGAATGCAGAACGCAGAAGGTTGCGGACTCAGAAAGTTCCATCACAGCACAACCCTCCTTGCCATCGAGGGCATCTTCAAAGGACGGTGACTCAAGAAAGCAGCATCCATTGTTAAAGATCCTCCCCAGCTGGGACATTAGGGAGAAGATACAGGAACCTGAAGACCCGCACTCCACATTTTAGGAACAGTTTCTTCCACCCCACCACCAGATTTCTGAATGGTCTACTAACATTACTCAACTGTCATGGGTGACCACTTTTAAAACATTCCAAAATCAGACTGGTCAAGACGACAGGTTTGAGGAGTGTCTCGGAGCAGAGTGGCAGAAAGGGGTCCCACAGAGACCGTGGAGAGGGGTTTGGAGGGGGTCCCACAGTCCGGTCAGAGAGGGTACTCAAGTGCGAGCACTTGCTCAAATGGCAAGGACCACGTCCACTTGCACAGTGAAAATGAGCGCTGGAGCGCCACGACCAAGGGGATTAATTGGGGAACACGACCGAGGGAACAGTTAGTCAGCACCATTGATGCCCCACAGAAAACATCCCATCTGGATGCACCGCGGCTTTGTACGGCAATGACTCGGTCTGCGACGGCAAGAGAGTTGTGGATACGGCTCAGCACATCACAGAAACCAGCCACCCCTCCGTGGATTCTGCCTCAGTATGCAGCCAGCATAATATTACCCCCCACCCATCCCAGACATTCTGGAGGGGAAGGGACAGGCCCCACAGAGCCGGTGGGGAGGAAACCACTGACCCCATGGAGAGGCTCTCAAAATTGGTGGCCATGCCAGCCTCAGGTGGAGACAGGGACATTACTGCTTGGCACCAGACCACATACCTTTCGTTCGTAACTCCAGCCAGGTCCTCTCCATTCACCTCCAAGATCAAGTCACCAGGCTGCAGTCGACCTGAAACAGAGGCAGAGATTAGATCCAAGAAGATCGAAAGATTAGCTTCATTTGTCAAGTGTACACCTTGTAGCTATACCCTCTCACAGGGAAAGCTTCGGGAGTAAACCCCGAGGAAAGGTCCAGAGCTGGAGACCTCAAGGCAGTCCTACATTGAGTTTAACATTGACTGTCAACTCCTGCAACGCCACTGGTGCCAGACTGTATCGATCTTTGCCATTCCTGTGTGGCAGAGGGTGGAGCTTGCTGCACGGACAACAGTTTGACCATATTGTACTGCCCAGGCTAGTGCAGACAGTTGGGACACAGGCCCGACAGAGGAGCCAGTCCAACCTCATGGCCCTCCCCCACTCCACTGGGCTGCTCTCGCACCAGGCAGGGCTGCCCGCACTGGAATGGCCATGTGTGCTGCCCCGCGCTGGCTGAGGTGAGAGGTGGCAGAGTAGCCCAGCAGTTTGCTGAGCAGGATTGAGTCCAAGATCCGCAAGGTAATGCTGCAGCTCTACAAAACCCTGGTTAGACCACACCGAGTATTGTATTCCGTTCTGATCACCTCTCTATAGAACAGACGTGGAAGCTTTAGAGGGAGATTTACCAAGATGCTGACTGGATTAGAGAGCATGTCGTATGAGGACAGGTTGAGTGAGCTACAGCTATTCTCTGAAGTGATGGCGGGTGAGAGGTGACTTGATAGAGGTACACAAGATGATAAGAGGCATAGATTGAGTGAATCAGAGGCTTTTACTCAGGAAGGGTACTGCTAATATCAGGGGCATAATTTTAAGTGGATGGCAGGGTGGAGATGCATCTCTACCAAAGGAGGTGTAGGGCACTCCTTCTCCGCTGGCCTGCAGGTCACCCTCGGGCAAGGTGTAGCACCTGCTTAGCCCCCCGATCAGGGTCACGTGAAGTCATGGGTGCAGGTGGTGGATAGTTGAATGAACAGCTGGTGCATATCACAAGTCACAGTTATGCCACCAATGAAACCAGGCAGACAATCTCTGAAGAGTATTGATAATGGCTGGGGTCACCCGTCTCTACACACACAGCCTAGAAAGCAGCAATGGCAATCCACTTCTGTAGAAAAATTTGCCGAAAACAATCATGGTCATGAGACCATGATCACTCATGTCACACCACACGGCACATGATGATGACGATGATAATTTTAAGGTGATCGTTGGAAGGTATTGGGGAGATGTTAAAGATAAGTTTTGTAGAGTGGTAGGTGCAAGGAATATCCTGCTGGGGTGGTGGTAGAGGCAGATACATTGGAGTTTCATAAATCCCTTCGATGGGCACATGGATGACAGAAAAATGGAGGGCTATGTGGCAGGGAAGGGTTAGATTGATGTTAGAGTAGGTGTGGGCTGAAGGGTCTGTACTTCACTGTTCTATAAAATACAGCAGTAGACATTGTATGCTTACCATCGCTTGCTGCTATTCCACTCTGCAAAATACGCTTAACGTAAATTCCACACGCCTCACCGGTTTGTTCTTTAAACCCGCCAATAACTTTAATACCTAAAACAGAGAAAAGAATTATGTATCAATTCTGTGTTGGCACTGCAACTTCCTGAGTCGCAGCTTGCGGCTTCTAGATGTCACTATTCCAACTGATCCAGTCGGCCTCCTTTTACTCTCTGTGAACGTGACCTCATCCGGACGTTTGCACACAGTGGCATAGCAGTTAGCGTAACAGGGATCAATTTCCACTGCTGCCCAGGAGTTTGAACGCTCTCCCCGTGACTGCTTGGCTTTCCTCCCGCATTCCAAAGACATAGGGGTAGGGTCAGTGAGCTGTGGGCATGCTCTGTTGGCCCCGAAGTGTGGCGACACTCGCGGGCTGCTCCTCAGACTGTATTGGTCATTAACACAAATGTCACATTTGGCGGGAGGAGAAGATGGCAGCGCGACGCAGCGCGCGCAGCTCTCCGGTGAAATGATATCGTATTTGTAAGTAGGACGCCATGCACAATTCTGATTTGATGAAGACAGATGTGAGAAGCACGGAGGAACATCTGGAGAAACTTCTGAAATGCCCAGTTTGCTGCCGCTACGACTGTGCGATCGAGAATCTCTGGAGGGAAGGCCCCAAAATCCTCGGCTTTGTCTGCTGCTGGCGGCCAGGGCCGGGGTCGAAGCGCTCGACAGAGATGGTGCTCGGTATCGGAGGGCTGGTCGGAGGCTCAAAGTTTTCGGACGACTCAGAATCGGACTGTGGTCGGGCATGGCAGGGAGAGTTTTCTTCCTTCTCCCGTCTGCATGAGATGTGGGACTTTTGAGAGACTTTGAATTTTTTTACCGTGCCCACGGCCTGTTCTTCATCAAGTTATGGTATTGCTTGCACTGTTGTAACTATATGTTATAATTATATGGTTTTTGTCAGTTTTTCAGTCTTGGTCTGTCCTGTGTTTCTGTGCTATCACACCGGAGGAATAGTGTATCATTTCTTAATGCATGCATTACTAAATGACAATAAAAGGTGACTGCGTGTCCTCATAATCTAATCTAATCTAATCTAATTTCACTGTATGTTTGGATAACTTGTACAAACAGCGCTAATCTTTAACTTGTATCTTTATTTGTGTCGCCTCATCTTTGTAATGTCAGTCTGTAACGTGGGAGTCAGTGTAAAATGCGATATCAACATTGCTGTTTCTGACACACAACTGTCACAGTTTGCAGTGAGGGAGAGGTGCAGTGTAATTGGTCACACAAGTCTAACTGGAAGGATGGCATAGTAGCACAGTTTCAGCCTAACACTATTCTAGCACCAGAATGTGTGGTGAAACCCGCCCTCCTCCGCCCAGCAAATCCTTGATGGTTCATGCAAATGTCACATTTCACTGCATGTGTCCATATGGATGTGATAAATAAATCTGAACTTCCACAGGGCTTCAAAAGTAAACGAAATGCAGAGCAACACAGCAGGTCAGGCAGCATCTATGGAGAAGAATACATAGTTGGGCTGAAACCCTTCATCAGGACTGGAAAGGAAGGGGGAAGAAGCCAGAATAAGGTTGGGCAGGGGGGTGGAAGGAGTACAAGCTGGCAGGTGATGGGTGAGACCAGGTGAGGGGCAAGGTGGATGGGTAGTGGGGGGGGGGTGAAGTGAGAAGCTGGCAGGTGATGGGTGAGACCAGGTGAGGGGCAAGGTGGATGGGTAGTGGGGGGGGGTGAAGTGAGAAGCTGGCAGGTGATAGATGAGACCAGGTGAGGGGGAAGGTGGGTGGGTAATGGGGGGGGGAATGTAGTGAGAAGCTGGCAGGTGATAGGTGAGACCAGGTGAGGGGGAAGGTGGGTGGGTAATGGGGGGGGGAATGTACTGAGAAGCTGGCAGGTGATAGGTGAGACCAGGTGAGGGGGAAGGTGGGTGGGTAATGGGGGGGGGAATGTAGTGAGAAGCTGGCAGGTGATAGGTGGAAGAGATAAAGAGCTGAAGGAATTTAATAGGAGGGGGCAGTGGACCAAGGGAGAAAGAAAGAGGGCAACCAGAGGGAGGTGACGGGTAGGTGAGGAGAGAAGGGGTGAAAAGGGAGCAAGAAAGGGAAATGGAAAAAGTAAGAAAGGGTAAGGGAGAAATTACAGGAAGTCAGAGAAATCAGCGTTGATGCTGTCAGATTGGAGACTACGTAGACAGGATACGAGGTGTTGCTCCTTCAAACGGAGTTCGGCCTCATCATGGCAGTAGAGATGGCTATGGACAGACATGTCAGAATGGGCGGGGGCGGCCACCGGGAGATCCTGCCTTTTGCAGTGGACGGAGGGTGGTGCTCAACAAAACAGTGTCCCGATCCGGGAGGGGTCTCACTGATGTAGAGGGGGCTACACCGCGAGTGCTGAACATACTAGATGACTCCAACAGTGTGAAGAGTCGCTTCACTTGGAAGGACTGATGAGGGATGAGAATAGTGATGAGGGAGGTGGTGTAGCTCTTGTCCTGCTTGCAGTGATAAGCTTAATCCAGTGTCTCCTCTGTTTCAGCAGGCATCACTCACACAGTCAGAGGGTGGAGAGTTCAAGTCCCACTCAGGGCTTCAGTACAATACTGAGACTGCCTAATGTGGGACCAGTGTATATTGGGTCATTGATAGTTAGTGTAGGAGCCTGTGCTGCATGTTTATTATACGTATTATGGTAACTAGTCACATTCACAGGGGTGTGATAAAAGCAAAGGGATAAATTATGTATTCTTGCTTATTTTGTGGCAGTTTGTAGCTTGGGACCGGTGAAGGTCATATCTTTGCTGAGCACTGAGATGACACTCAATAATGCTTAAATGTATGTTTGCTAATTGCTAATTAAGGATTGAAATAGGGAGCTATCATTGGAGCTGTGGGTGCGTCACACAGGTATAAAAACTCTCTGGGGTCGCAGGCTGCCAGCAATTGTTTTGGTCTAGTTTTGGATTAGTGAGGACCCAGTGGGTCAAATCCAGATTAGCTTTATTTGTCAGATATCAGAATCAGAATCAGGTTTATTATCACCGACATGTGACGTGAAATTTGTTAACTTAGCAGCAGCAGTTCAATGCAATACATAACACAGAAGAAAAAAATAATAAGTAAGTAAACCTTATTCAGTATACTTTATACAGTATACATATATTGAATAGATTAAAAATTGTGCAAAAAACTGAAATACTATATATACTTTTAAAAAGTGAGGTAGTGTCCAAGGGGTCAATGTCCATTTAGGAATCAGATGGCAGAGGGGAAGAAGCTGTTCCTGAATCGCTGAGTGTGTGCCTTCAGGCTTCTGAACCTCCTACCTGATGGTAACAGTGAGAAAAGGGCATGCCCTGGGTGCTGGAGGTCCTTAATAATGGACACTACCTTTCTGAGACACCGCTCCCCAAAGATGTCCTGGGTACTTTGTAGGCTAGTACCCAAGATGGAGCTGACTAGATTTACAACCTTCTGCAGCTTCTTTCGGTCCTGTGCAGTAGCCCCTCCATACCAGACAGTGATGCAGTCTCTCAGAATGCAGTCCATGGTACAACTAGATATGTTTTTGAGTGTATTTGTTGACATACTAAATCTCTTCAAACTCCTAATAAGGTATAGCAGCTGTCTTGCCTTCTTTATAACTGCATCAATATGTTGGGTCCAGGTTAGATCTTGACACTCAGGAACTTGAAGCTGCTCACTCTCTCCACTTCTGATCCCTCTATGAGGATTGGTACGTGTTCCTTCATCTTACCCTTCCTGAAGACCACATTTAGCTCTTTCGTCTTACTGACGTTGAGTGCCAGGTTGTTGCTGTGGCACCATTCCACTAGTTGGCATATCTCACTCCTGTACACCCTCTTGTCACCACCTGAGATTCTACCAACAATGTTGTATCATCAACAAATAGATGGTATTTGAGCTATGCCTCGCCACACAGTCATGGGTATATAGAGAGAAGAGCAGCGGGCTAAGCACACACCCGAGGTGCACCAGTGTTGGTCGTCAGCGAGGAGGAGATGTTATCACCAATCTGCACAGACTGTGGTCTTCCGGTTAGGAAGCTGAGGATCCAGTTGCAGAGGGAAGTACAGAGGCCCAGGTTCTGTAACTTCTCAATCAGGATTGTGGGAATGATGGTATTAAATATACATATACATCGAAACATTGAAACAGGTAATCAAATTGATCATTTATGTCAATGACCAACAGTCTGATGATGTGTCAGGGGCAATCCACAAGTGTTGTGAAGGTTCTTGCGCAAACGTAGCATGCCCACAACTTACTAACCCTCAGCAATACACACACAAAATACTGGAGGAACTCAGCAGGTCAGGCCGCATCTATGGAAATGAATAAGCAGTCAACGTTTCAGGCCGAGACCCTTAACCGATATGTCTCTGGGATGTGGGAGAAAATGGTAGACACTGGGAGAAAACCCACACAGTCATGTGAGGACATGCAAACTCTTTATGGACAGCAGCGGAACTGAACCCTGATCTTACTGCTGGTGCTGTAAAGCAAGGCACTAGCCGATGCGCTAGCGTGCCTCCCCGCCTGTCCACACGGGTGGATGTTACAGACGACACACCTGAGAAGCTCATACTTACCCAGGCCATTCTCACAGTCAGAGAACGCGATGCGTTGTACAGCCCGGTTGATTCCATAGGGTCCCATGATGGTCCTAAAGGGAATGTGTGCACAATAATTATTCACAAGAAACCTATAGTGAAGGAAAATAAAATCACTTCACCTGGGAGTCTGTCGGGGCCACCTACTGTATTGGGTATTCCCACTCTGGCCTCCTCTACATCTGTGAGACCCGATGTGAATTGGGGGACAGTTCATCGTGGACTGGGGGACCGATTCATCGAGCACCTTTGCTCCGTCGGCCGCAAACGGCAGGGTTTCCCAGTGGTCACCCGTTTACTTCCCCCAAGCAGTGAGGCTGATCAACACCTCCACCCAGTAACTCTACCACTATATTATTTCCGGTCAGTCACCTTGTGTACAGCCTCGTGAAACTTTATGGACACACAATCAATGTATAGAAGCTACCTCATGCATTTATATTTATTGTGTGTTATTACTATGTACTTTATCTTGTGTATTTTTGTGCTGCATCAGATCTGGAGTAACAATTATTTCATTCCCCTTACATTTGTGTACTGGAAATGACATTAAATAATCTTGAATCTCAATTTGACTCCCCATTCCTATTCCAACACATTGGTCCGAGGCCTCCCTATATTGCTATGAGGTCACTCTCAGGTTGGAGGAGCAACGCCTCATATTCCATCTGGGTAGCCATGGACCAACATCATTAAGCAAGGTTGCTTAGCGTTGCCCAGGTTTTCTGCATTTTGGATATGGACTCGGACTGGAGGCTTTCTTTTCCTCAGTCTACGTTTCTTAAAATTATAATTTGTGTTTATTGCCCGATCTTCTTTGTTATGTGTGTGGTGTGTGTGTGTGTGTGTGTGTGGGGGGGGGGGGGGCAATGTGCCTGTATCAGTTTAGTTAGTTTTTTTTGTGGGGGGAGGGCCAGAATTTTCCGGGTTGATGATGGTGCTGCCATTCTTTTCTTTCTTGGTTTTGTGGCTATCCGGAGAAGAAGTATTTCAGAGTTGTACATTTTGATAATAAACGAACATTTTGAAGGGGTCCGTGGACCTCAGACTGGGAACTCCTGCTCTCTCTAACTTCTGGTCATTTCTACCCCCCCACTTCTCTTTTTCCATTCCAGTTTCTCTCTCACACATTCTATTCTCCTCACCTATCCACGGATTGACATTCCGAAGTGGGAATGGGAAGTCAAACAGATTCTGTAATGTTTTTGGCATTTATCTGAGTGCCCAAAATCAATTTACTCCTGTTTGTAGAGCCTGGTTCTGAAGTAATCTCACTGGCTGCCTTTTATTATCTCATAAACCGATCAAGCAGCGGAGGGGGCAGACAGCAGTCTGCAGACGAGAGCAAACACTGAGCAGATACCCGGTGACCGAGTATCAGTGAATGTCACCCGGCCGGTATGGGAATCTGTCCATAACAAACACCTCTCTCCACTGACGGGAAACACACAGGAGACAGGATATCAGTTCAAAGGAGGTCACACAAGTTTCAGAAACAGATGCATACAGAGGATTTAGCAATGTAAATAATTCTATCATCCAAATATGAGTATATCTGAATCTGCCAAGTTCACAAATCTATTGAATTGAATTGAATTAAATTGACTTTATTTCCTATACATGACAAGTAAAAATCTTTACGTTACATCTCCGTCTAAATGTGCAATGTGCAATTTACAGTAATTTAGAATAAGTAGTATCTACAACAGGACAGTCAATATAACATAGAAACACAATAGTATCAGTGTGAATTAATCAGTCTGATGGCCTGGTGGAAGAAGCTGTCCCGGAGCCTGTTGGTCCTGGCTTTTATGCTGCGGTACCGTTTCCTGGATGGTAGCAGCTGGAACAGTTTGTGGTTGGGGTGACTCGGGTCCCCAATGATCCTTCGGGCCCTTTTTACACACCTGTCTTTGTAAATGTCCTGAATAGTGGGAAGTTCACATCTACAGATGTACTGGGCTGTTTCTTAAAACTGAATCTTCTGGAAAAAAAAAGTTCTTCAAGGAAACAAGTTGCAATAATTTTACTTAAAATGGTGTATTGATAAAACTTTCAATATAAATCTCAGAACACAGAACTGTACAGGCCCTTCCGCTCACGATGTCGTGCTGGCACTGTAACCTATTCCAAGATCAATCCCGCCCTTCCCTCCCACATAGCCCTCCATTTCTATAATCCATGTGCTTGCCAGAAGTCCCTAATGTATCGGCCTCTACCCCCACCCCTAGCAGCATGTCCACCAGCAGCAGCAGAACACCTTTCCCCCTCCCACCCACAGACAGCTCTCCAACCCCAGCACCCCAGCAGTGTGTTCCATGCACCCACTACTCTGTAAAATAACCTTCCTCTGACATTCCCCACCCCCCCCATACTTTCCTCCAATCACCTCAAAATTATGCCCCTCGTATTAGCCATTTCCACTCTGGGAAAAGTCTCTGGATGTGCACTCGAGCACGAGTTGCAAATGCTTAAGTCGACGGAGGCAGAAGAAACACAGGCAGAGTGTGACTGTATGTGCCACCATCACCTGATCTGGCTGTGTCGTGCAGAGTATATTGACTGGTTACATCATCGTCTAGTACGGAAACACCAATGCCCTTGAATGGAAAATCCTACAAAAAGTAGTGACTGCAGCCCAGTCCATCACAGGTATAGCCCTCCCCACCGCTGAGCGTGTTAACATGGAACGCTGTCGTAGGAAAGCAGCATCCACCATCAGGGACTCCCACCTCACAGGCCATGCTCTCTTCTCGCTGCTGCCATCAGGAAGATGGTACGGGAGCCTCAGGACTCACACCACCGGGTCCAAGAAGTGTTATTACACCTCACCCATCAGGACCCACACCACCATGTCCAGCAACAGTTATTACCCCTCAACCAGAGGGGATACGTCACTCACCTCATCACTGAATGGTTCCCACAATCTATGGGAACAGCCCATCAAGGACTCCTCATCTCATGCTCTTGCTATTTATTGCTTATTATTACTTTTTTTTGTATTTGCAGAGTTTGTAACCTTTTACACAGTGGTTATTTGTCCAGCCTTCCATTGATTCTATTGTGTTTCTTGGATTTACTGTGTATGCCACAAGAAAATGAATCTCGGGGCTGTATATGGTTGACGTAAATTTACTTTGAACTTAGAACTGATAGAGCCTGGCAGGCAGGACTCTCTCTTACACACACACACACTGCACCAGCAGCACCATGACAATCACTAACACATGGAAAAATGTAACATTGTGCAGACACCCGAGGTCCACACAGCAGACACATCCAATATTGTGCTCAGAACTGGCCGTCTCATTATAGGAAGGATATGGAGACCTCAGAGAGGGTGCAGAGATTTACCAGAATTTCTACCTGGATCAGGCTTATGAGGGAAGCTTGAGCAAGCTAGGGTTCTCTCTTCAGAGCAAAGGAGGATGAGAGGACACTTCCAGAGGTGTACAAGACGTTCAGAGGTATCAAGTAGACATCCAGATAATTTCTCCCCCCGCCCCGGGGCAAAATAGCTCATACCAAGGGGCATGATTCTAAGGTGGTTGTAGGCGATTGGAGGCAAGACCAGGGAGATGTCAGAGGTAGGTTTTTAAACACAAAGTGGCGGGTTTGGGGTTCTTGCTGACAGGGTTGGTGGTAGAGGCAGATTAGGGACATTTAAGAGACTGGTAGGTAGGCACATGGATGACAGAAAAGTGATCTGTGTGGGAGGGAGGGGTTAGATTGATCTTAGAGTCGGTCGGCACAACTTCGTGGGCTGAAGTGCCTGGCTGCGTATGACTATCGCGTGTACCGAGATACAAGATCAGATCAGTACACGGTGCACTGAGGTAGAAGAAGGTAAAACAGTAACAATGCAGAATAAAGTGTCCAGAGCTGTAGAGAGAGTACCACGTTCAGTACACACACACACCCCCACCGCCGCCACAGAGCTCGGCGAGCCCGCCAACAGTGAGGTACCGGACACGGCGCTCGGGGACACACACGAGGTGACTACAGAAACGAGAGGAAAGGGTATGCAGAACCACGTGGACACGGACACACACACACACACCAGGGGTCAGGGGTTCAGGAACAGTTATTACCCCTCAACCATCGGGCTCTTGAACTAGTGGGGATCACTTCACTCCCCCACAACACTGAACTGTTTGTATGGACTCACTTTCAAGGACTCGTCATCTCATGTTCTCGATATTTGTTGCTTTTTATGTGTATCTGCACGGTGTTGTCCGTCCTGATGGGCGGCCTTTCATTGACTCTGTTATGGTTCTTGGATTTATTGAGTATGCCCGCAAGAAAGGGTTGTACATGTTGACATATACGTACTCCGATAATGAATTTACTTTGATCACACTCCCGGCACGTCCAGTTGGGCAGGTATAGCCAACCCGTGGACAGTACACTGGGTCCGGGTCGGTCGGTCTGTCTGTCTGTCTCTCTCTCTCACACACACACACACACAAAACACAGACACCTACCAGTACAACAGCGACAGTCCATCGAAGCGCTCGGGCTCTGCCTCCTCGGACTGAGACAGTAAAGACATGCTGATCGGCGGCTGCGGACTCCGTGCCCCCCTCTCTCCCTCTCTCCAGCCGGCAAGGAAAGCGCCGTGTGCCGTCCAGCCCAGCGGGCCGGGCCAGCCGCCGGACGACAGCAGAGTTTCATTTATACAGCGCCTGTCGCCACCTCGGGACGGCGCAGGGCGAACTGCAGCCAATGACAGGCGTGGCCACGCTTGCGATCCCGGCAACTGCAACTGGCGTCTGCGCCGAGGTCGCTCCCACTTGGACAGAGTGCCTCCATTCACGGGTGAACTTCTTCCACCAAGCGGGGACTGCGGGCATCTCCGTCCACCCACTCAGATGATTCAGAAACACCCCCAAATCTCGGACACGGGAGATGCTGAGAGCAACACACACGATATGCCGGAGGAACTCAGCAGGTCAGGCAGCATCTTTGGAGAGGACTAAACGTCTATTTCCGTCCGTAGGCGCTGCCTCGCAGCAGCGTGGCAAGGCAGGAGTTAAGAGAATATGCAGGCGAGGTTGGGTATAAACAGTGTACAGTCAACCCAAGCGGGACCGGTCTCCGAACAACACCGCTCGCTGGGCGAACCACTGCACCTTGTTGGGATTCAAGGCAAGGATGCAAACTAACACTTACTATTGGTCAACTTGGCGATATTTAAATTACTTATTAGCATAATCAATCACCAGTCACAATACATCAGTACAGGTATTATTAGCCAAGAGTATTGACATGTTAAATTGGCTATTAACACTTGCATTACCATAATTTAATTGGTGATTGATTATGCAAGTAAGGACTTTAAATATTCATAAGTTGACCAATTAGTCCATATTTGTATCCAACTCAAAAGTGCAAAGTAAATTTGTTATCAAAGTACATATATGTCACTGTGAACAACCCTGAGATTCATCTTCTTGCAGGCATTCACTGAAAATTTAAGAAACAATAGAATCAATGAAAAACCATACCCAACAGTACGTAGAAACAACGAATGTAGAAAAGTTTAAAAATAAATAAATAAACAAACAAACAAGCAAGTGAGCAATAAATATTAAAAACATGGGGTGAAGAGTCCTTGAAAGTGGGTCCATAGGTTATGGGAACAGTTGAGTGATGGGGCAGGTGAAGTTGAGTGAAGATATCCCTTTGGTTCAAGAGCCTGATGGTTTAGGGGTAGTAACTGTTCCTGAACCTGGTGGTGTGGGTCCTGAGGCTCCTTTGCCTAGTCAAGGTTGAAGTGAATTATGTTTAAAAGAGAGACGATTAATGGAGTGGGCTGTAATTTTTCATGTTTCCATGCTGTAATTGTTATATGGTTATATGGTTATATAACAATTACAGCACGGAAACAGGCCATCTCAGCCCTTCTAGTCCGTGCCGAATGCTTACTCTCACCTAGTCCCGCCGACCTGCACTCAGCCCATAACCCTCTATTCCTTTCCTGTCCATATAGCTATGCAATTTTACTTAAAAAGACAATATTGAACCTGCCTCTACCACTTCTGCTGGAAGCTTGTTCTACACAGCTACCACTCTCTGAGTAAAGAAGTTCCCCCTCATGTTACCCCTAAACTTTTGCCCCCTAACTCTCAACTCATGTCCTCTTGTTTGAATCTCCCCCACTCTCAATGGAAAAAGCCTATCCACGTCAACTCTATCTATCCCCCTCATAATTTTAAATACCTCTATCAAGTCCCCCCTCAACCTTCTACGCTCCAATGAATAAAGCCCCGGCTTGTTCAACCTTTCTCTGTAACTTAGGTGCTGAAATGCAGAAGACGTCAGCCGAGGAAGTGGTGTACGCAGGCACCATGTAGAGTGATGAGGCAAGTGCTAGCTGCCTATCTTTTGATAGCTCTGCTGTGGAGAGGAAACAATCTGCCGCTGGGCCCAGTGTTGCACAGGTTTTCTGCAGGAAGGGGATTTGGTGGTCGATGTGCCTGTCCCGATTTGTTTGGTTTTTTTTGTGTGGGAGAAAGGATTTGGGGGTTGATGTGCCTGTTGCATTTTTGCTCGTTTTGTTTTGCAGGGAGGAGTGATTTTGGGGGTTGATGATCGCGGAGCCTTTCTTTTCTTTCTTGGCTTCATGGCTACCCAGAGAAGAAGAATTTCAAGTTGTATACTTTGATAATAAATGAACCTTTGAAAAATGGCCATCAGATTTCTCAATGACCCATGAACACTTCCTCAATATTCTGCTCTCTTATTGCACTCATTTAGTTTTTTAATATATCTTATTAACTTAAGAGTATTTTTTTAAATTGTACTGCTGCCACAAAGCAACAGATTTTATGACACACTCTAATTAAGAAATATTTGAATGGGCTTGGAATGATATGGGCCAAGCACAGGTGAACGGGACTAGTTTAGATGGTTGGGCTGAAGGGCCTGTTTCTGTGCTGTATCACTCTGTAACTGCAGCAAAGAGACGAGAACACTCTGAACGCACCTCCCAATCTCCACCACAACTGCAGGGACCTCCCAAGGTCAGAGGTCCTCTGGAGGGCAAAGTCCAAGTGAGTCCTGGACGATACCCAAAGCTTGGCAACGGCCAAAGGTCAAAGCCGGAGGTCGGAAGGTCAAGGATAGGCAAGTCCAGAGGTCAAAGCCCAAAGGTTGATGCCCATGGGTCAGTGTCCCCAGAAGTTAGAGAGTCTGAGATTCTGGTGTCAAGGACTGGAGGCCAGTAGGTAGCCTGTCAATGTGTGTGAGAGGCTGGGACGGTGGAAAAGGGGCTTGTTTTGCTGTTCTTGTTGCTTGTGAACATTGTAGACATGCTCTGCTGGCGCTGGAATATGTGGACTCTCACTGGAGTTTAGAAGAATGAGGAGGGTCTCATTGCAACCTACTGAATATTGAAAGGCCAAGTCTTGGGGTATATTTGGAGGTTGATAGGTTCTTGATTAATCAGGGTGTCAAGAGTTATGGATAGAAGACAGGAGAATGGGGTTAAGAGGGATAATAAATCAGTCATGGTGGAATGGTGAAGCAGACTTAATGGGCTGAATGGCCTAATTCTGCTCCAATGTCTTATGGTCTAATACTTGCACATCCTTAGATATGTTGGTTATTAACACAAATATTTCACTGTATGTTTCAATGTACATGTGATTATTTTGAATTTGGGAACCTCATCCCTCGCCGATTCCCTCCAAGTAACGCACCATCCTGATTTAGAAATATTTTGCCTTCTTTCATCATCACGGGGTCAAAAGCCTGGAACGCCCAACCCAACAGCGCAGTGGAAACAGGCTGCCTGGGAGGACTCGTTGTTAAACAAGGTGGCTCACTGCCATTTTCTCATGGGCAATTGGGGTGGACAATAAACCCTGGTCTTAGCAACAATGCAGACATCCTGTAAAGTGGAACAAATTATATTGTATCTGCCGCGCTGTTTAACTGCAGTAAAATGTACCTCAAAACTGATTCACTAAAGGAGGAGTAAGTCAGTACTCCCAGGGGATGTGATCACTTTGTCTTTATTAGTCTTTATAACTGAGATTTGAAAGGATTTGAACTCCTTCACACTCATTAATCTGCCAAATCCATTCTCTGAGCTCCACATGATTCTGCTTACTACAATTAATTTCTTTCCAAATACAAGTGAGGATAATCTCTCTTTGCTGTCACACAATAAGTAGGCTCCAGTTACAGAAATCTGATTTGTGATTAATAGAATAATAACAGGACTTTCACATTGAGCCAACACTGAGTCACTCTCTCTGGTGCCACGTTCGAGTATTCTGTCCCACACAAGGACAGTTCATTGCAGAGAGAGTGCATCTGTGCGTTATACATTTTTACATCACGGAAACTAGCCTCTCCCTTCCATGGACTCTGTCTGCAACTCTCGTCGCCTCAGTAAAGCAGCCAACATACTCAAAGACTCTACCAACTCCAGATATTCTCTGTTCTCCCCCCACTCCCATCGAGCAGAAGATACAAAAGCCTGAAAGCACGTCCCACCAGGCTCAAGGAAAGTTTCTACCCCACGGTTCTCATACGATTAAATTTCTCCCTGGCACGATAAGATGGACTCTTGACCTCACAATCTACCTCGTTAATAACTTTGCACTTTATTGTTCATCTGCACTGCATTTTCTTTGTAATTCTAACACTTTAAGATTCAAAGTACATTTATTATCAAAATATGTATGCAATATACAACACTGGGGTTTCTCTTCTTCCCCACAGACAGTCACGAAACAAACAAAGAAAACCATGGAACCCAAACAAAGAAAAACATTACCCCACCCCCACCCCACATACACACATGAAAAACAACAAATTGGAAATCTGTCTGTCTGGGTACCATATCCGATGCAGACGTTGGTGACCATGGTTTTCCATACAGACCTATCTTTCGTTTTTTGGATGACTTCCATTTCCTCGATGTGTAGCCACCTGGCTGTGCTTTTGATGTACATAAGCCGAGGTCTTCCTCTAGGTTTACTCCCCGCAATCTTCCCAGAGAGTATGAGTTTTTCTAGTTCATCTTTCCGCATGATGTGTCCTAGGAATCTGAGTTGTCTTTCTCTTATTGTTGGTGTAAGTGATCGAACTGCTTGGGGTCTTCTGAGAACTTCTTCATTTGATGTGTGTGTGGTCCATGATATTTCTAACATTCTCCTGTAGAACCATAATTCAGCTGCTTCTAGTCTCTTTTCCATTGCTGGAGAAATGGTCCAGCATTCACTTCCATAAGTCAGGATAGAATAAATGTAGCACTGCAGTATTCTGTTTTTAGTGTACGTGCTCATCTTTCTGTCTGTTAATATGGTCTTCATTTTTTGGAAAGCTTCTCTCGCCATTGCTATTCTGTATTTGATATCTGTGTCGCACCTGCCATCACTTGTTGTTAGGCTGCCAAGATACCTGAATTTGTTGACTTGTTTCATGTTTGTATTTCCGATCTTGATCACACATTGCGGGATGTTTCTCTTTCTGGAGATGACCATGCTTTCTGTCTTTTTGGTGTTGATTGAGAGGCCTCTGCGATTACTTTCTGCTGCCACTATAGTGAGTAGTTCTTGAGGAATGGAAATGGAAATGGCCACAAAAAAAAAGCAAAAAACACCCAAATCCCAAATCCTCCTACAGCATCAACGGAGAGAGAGAAACAGAGAATCCGAATACAGGGACATTCCTCCAGGAGCATTGAGTGAGAGTGAGAGGCTGTAGCTGGCGCTGACACCCTCGCCTTCCGCACTCGCCTCGATAATTTCAATCTTACTTGGTGCCTTAATCGGTGAGATCAGCGAGAAATGGAGGCGATCACGGGCTCGTGCCCTGTCTCCAGGCCTCACTCCTCACAGAACACTCTCGGAGACAGCAAAGTGCCACACTGCTGAATCGGCCTGAAAACACACCACCAAGATGTAGATCACAGGCTCCAACAGTAGCTGAACCACTTTTGAAAGAAAAAGAAGATGTGAAACAAGTGAAAAAAATAGTTTCGTGAACCGTCCAGAGGATGTCACCCTTGGTCAAATTGTTTGCTGGTGCCATCTCCTTCCAGATACTTTACTCTGCATTGTTATTATTTTACCTGTTTTCTAGCTCAGTGCACTAGCTAATGATCTGATCTGTAGGAACGGTATGCGAGACAAGCTTTTCACTGAACCTTTGTCGAGAGTCCACCTTATTGTACTAGGGAACTATACTATTTATATAGGACATCTCACTGCCTCAATAAAGCAACTAGCATAGTTAAAGACAAAATTCAAAATAAATTTATTATCAAACCGTGTACTACCCCAAGATTCATTTTCTTGCAGGCATTCACCGCAGCGCATCTACTTCCTTAGAAGTTTGCAAGGATTCAGCATGACATCTAGAACTTTGGTAGACATCTATAGATGTGTAGTGAAGAGTACACCAAAGTCCTACAACGTGAAATCCTACAAAAAGTAGTAGCGGCCATCATCAGGGACCCCCACCACCCAGGACGTGCTCTCTGCTTGCTGCTATCATTAGGAATGAAGTACAAGGAGCCTCAGGACTCACACTACCAGGATCTGGAAACCCCTCAGCTGTCAGGCTCTTGAACCAGAGGGGATAACTTTACTCAACCTCACTTGCCCCATCACTGAAATGTTCCCACAACCCGTATCCCTTTTGCCAATCACCTGTCCAGCTCTTGGCTCCATCCCTTCCCCTCCTGTCTTCTCCTATCATTTTGGATCTCCCCCTCCCCCTCCAATTTTCAAATCCCTTACTCACTCTTCCTTCAGTTAGTCCTGACGAAGGGTATCGGCCTGAAACGTCGACTGTACCTCTTCCTAGAGATGCTGCCTGGCCTGCTGCGTTCACCAGCAACTTTGATGTGTGTTGCCACAACCCGTGGGCTCACTTTCAAGCATTCTTCATCTCATGTTCTCAATGCTTACTGCTTATTCATTTATTATTATTATTTCTCTCTTTTTGTATTTGCACAGTTTGTTGTCTTTTGCACACTGGTTGTACACCCAGTTGGTGCAGTCCTTGATTCTGTTATGGTTATTCTATGGATTTATCAAGCGTGCCCGCAAGAAAACGAAACTCAGGGTTGTATATGGTGACATATATGGACTTTGGTAATAAACTTACATTGATCTTTTGAACATTGAACATCGAAACATACAGTGAAATGTGTTGTTTGTGTTAATGACCGACACAACCAAAGGATGTGCTGTGGGCAATCTGCAAGTATCACCACACATTCTGGCGCCAACAAAGCATGCCCACAACGTTCAACAGAATACATGCAACGATAGCACAACAAATCAAGTCCCTTTTCTCCCACCTGTTCACTACCCCAGAAAGGCCTCCGGACCCTGGCCTGGACTTGCGGACATCACACCTCTGGTTTTCAGACGGCCCCAAAACTTGCCAGTCACGGGACTGTGAACATTCCACCTCGAAATCCAGACTCGTACCGGCCCCCAGCCCCGGGACTCGCCAACCTGGTGGGTCATCCCTGGCCTGAGCTCACAAACTCACAGATGCCAAACTACCTCTTCTTCCGAATAACTAGATTCAAACAAAGGTGCTCCAAGAAACTTCATAATCCGCAGAAGAATGTTCCTGGTCCAAGGTGCCACATGCATGGAACCTCAAACCTTTTGATTTTCCCCCACCCCCTCCCATACCTTCTCTCATTCCAGCATGTGGAATCCCATAGATCTTTTCCCAATGTTGGCCCTTCAGTCACAGTGGTGCCATGGTACATATCGGTTAGCGTGACACTATTATACCTCAGGGTGTCGGGGTTTGGTGTTCAATCCCAGTGTCCTCTGTAAGGAGTTCGTACAGAGGTTTCCTCCGGGTGCTTTGGTTTCCTCCCACAGTCCAAAGACATCGGAGTTGTAGGGCAACATAAATGGGGGAAAAGTACATAATCCACAACCACCGACATTGAGTCGGGGTTTTGCTTTAAGAGGCTGATCTGATGTGATGACGTTATTACGGGAAGGATGTTTAGTTTACTTTGGGTGTGTAAGGTTTGGAGCTCAATAAAATGTGTATGGGTTTCATTAAAGATAAAACACTTCAATTAGTTTTATTTGCGAAGCTCTACATTGGTGATCCCAATACTCTAGGACGATTCCTGAGTCATTGAACATGATGGCCAACTCAGTCGCTTTGAAACTGCCGGAGTTTTGGAAGCGAAATGCAGTTGCTTGGTTTGTACAAGCTGAGGCCTAGTTTGCTCCGTGAGGAATCACTGCGGACAACACCAAATTCTACTACCGATGCCATAATGAGGCTACCACCCCCAATCATTATCTGGTCCCACACATTCAAGATTTTTCAGCACATTTAGCCAGAAAGTTAATATTTTTTCCAAAGTTGATCTAGTTAGGGGCTATGATCAGAAGCTGTGTTCTTGGAGGACATTTCCAAAACAGCTGTGGTAAACCTGTTCGGCCTTTTTGAGTTTCTGCACACGCCGTTTGGGCTGTAAAATGCAGCACAGACTTTCCAACGGCTGGTGAACTCTGTATTAAAAGTTTTAGATTTCTTTTTCGTTTGCCTGGATGACATACTTGTCGCCAGTGCATCCAAATCCGAACACGTATCTCATCTCTCCACACTTTTCAAGTGCTTAAGCCAACATGGGTTTTTTATTAATCCTGCTAAGTGCCAACTTGGGTTCTCAACCATTGACTTTCTTAACCATTGCATCTCTGCAGAAGGTGTAAAACCCTTCCCATCAAAGGTAACTGTTATTATGGATTTCCCACCAACCCCCACTACTAAAAAACTACATGAGTTTTGTGGCATGGTGAATTTATCACCACTTCATTCCACGAGCAGCTGACCTAATGCTCCCCCAGTATAGTGTGCTTAAAGGCAATAGCCCTAATCAAGTGCTTGACTGGTCAGTGGACATGACCAGGGCATTTGGTGATACCAAACAAGCTCTTTCTAATATGACCCTGCTGGTGCCCCTGCTCCCCAGTGTATCTGTAGCCTTTAATACTAACGCCTCAGACTATTCTGTAGGTGAAGTGCACAGACAGCTGGCCGGAGGTGTATGGCAGCCACTCGTCTTCCTCAGTCGGCAGCTCTGTCCCCACCCCACCCCGCCGAGAGGAAGAACAGCATGCTGGACCGTGAGCTTCACGGCCTCTATCTGGCTGTCCGCCATTTTCATTTTCTTCTAGAGGGTTGCCATTTCACAGCGTTTGCTGACCACAAACTCCTCGTGGACACGATAGCCAAAATATCAGACCCTTGGTCTGCACAGCAGCAACGCCACCTGACCATCACACTGCCCAATGTTAATATACCACATTCCAGAAAATTACAATGCATGAAATCAATGTGATATTATATTCCAGTAGCATTCCACATTCAATTCATTTTTATTCTATGAATTTTCCGTGAAGTGGGCATTGCTAACCCAAAATCTCTTGTGTGTATCTATCTATCATCTACCTATCTATTGGGAGTATGTCTTCTTTTGCTATGAATTTGCTGACGACACAGTTGTTGTTGGCAGAATTTCAGACGGTGACGAGGAGGCGTATAGGAGCGAGACAGATCAGCTGGGTGATGGTGTCACAGCAACAACCTCGCACGCAACGTCACTGAGACCAAGAAATTGATTGTGGACTTCAGAAAGGGTAAGATGAGGGAAGTCACACCAGTCTTCATGGAGCAGCAGAAGGGATGACCACTCTCAAGTTTCTGGATGTCAACATCTCTGAGGATCTATCCTGGGCCCAACATATCGATGCAGCTACAAAGGAGGCACGGAAGCGGCTATATGTCTTTAGGAGTTTGAGGAGATTTGGTTTGTCACCAAAGACATTTGCAAATTTCTACAGATGTACCATGGACAGCACTCTGACTGGCTGCACCACCGTCTGGTATTGGGATGGAGGGGCGGGGGTACTGCACAGGATCAAAATAAGCTGCAGAAAGTTGTGAACTCAGTCAGCTCCATCATGAGCAATTGCCTCCGCAGCACCCAGGACATCTTCACGGAGCAGTGCCTCAAAAAGGCAGTGTCCGTCATTAAGGACCTCCATCACCCAGGACGTGCCCCCTTCTCATTGCTACCATCAGGAAGGAGATACAGGAGCCTGAAGGCACACAGTCAATGATTCAGGAACAGCTTCTTCCCCTCCAGGATCTGATTTCTGAATGGACATTGAACCCATGAACACTACCTCAATACTTTTTACACTTCTTATTTAATTCAATGTTTTAAACAATATATATACACACACTGTAATTTAGAGTTGCTATTATTACGCATTGCGATGTACTGCTGCTGTACAACCTGTTTCATGACACATGCTGTTGATACTAAATCTGATTCTGACATTGGTTGTTTGGCAGTCTTTGTATACGTATGAAATTTTGTAGATTCTATTGTATATCTTTATTCTTTCTGTAAATGCTGGCAAGAAAATGAATCTCAGGGTAGTATATGGTGACATATCCATACTTTGATAATAAATTTTACTTTGACTTCGAAAATTGACGTGCCAAAGAAGGAAGCTGCTCTGCTCATTGAGACCACACAGGCAATGTTGTTCTTTCACATCACCTGCAAGTCATCTCTCTCCAGCACTTCTTATCTGGATAATAAATTTACTTAAGAATTTACTTTGAACTTTGATTGATAGGTTTCTAGAGAAACCTTTGATTGATAGGTTTCAGTGTGAAAAAAACTTTCTCTAGTTAAACACTGAACCTCTACCTTTGATATGCATGACAAGCTCTGTTTCCCAGTCACTGACACTATCCATTCCCTGCCTTCTGCCCAAAATTGCAACAGATTGTTTTCAACTTTGGTATTGTATCCAACTCCCAAAAGTTTCAAAAGCCCGAAGCAGAACAGAAACTGCTGCAGACAGTCACCAGTTCAGTGCAGAGAAGCAGACGGGATGTGTTGCTCAGGGGCTTTTCATAAGAAATGGAAAAGCAGGGAGATAAGTGTGCTCCCACTCGGAAGTTGCAGAGATGGAGAGAACTGGAGGGTCTGGAAGGACGTCTGTGGCAGTGTGCAGACTTAACCATTTCCAGCACTGCTTGTTTCCACTTTGTGCTATGGCGTCATGTATCGGGAGCGACGTGTAAGGATACCAAATGCTTACTTGTTTAACCACCTCATTTCTACATCCTCTGTTTCAACAGCAAACACTTGGAAAAGCCTTTAATGTACTAAAATGTCCCAATGTCCTTCCTAGACAACTTACCTTAGAATCTTTGAATTGGTATGTTAGCAAAGACTCTGGCAAATTTCTACAGATGTCCCATGGAGAGAATTCTAACTGGTTGCATCACCACTCTGGTTTGAAGGGACAGGTGGCTGTAGACTTAGCCAGCTCCATCATGGGCACCAATCTCCCTAGCATCCAGGACACCTTCAAAAGGCAATGCCTCAAGAAGGTGGCATCCATCATGAAGGAGCCTCACCATCTGGGACATGCCCTCTTCCTGGGCTCCTGTACTATCAGGAGATACAAGAGCCTAGGGCACACACTCATCATTTTAAGAAAGCTTCTTCCCCTCTGCCATCAGATTTCTGAGCCCTGGACACCTCTATTATTTTGCTGTCTTTTTGAACTACTTATTCATATTCTAAAACTTCCTTATTCTAACTTATAGCGATTTTTTAAAATTTAGAGATACAGCACAGAAGCAGGTCCTTCCAGCCCAAAAGGGGTTGTGCCGACTAATTACTCCCATGTGACCAATTAACCGATACTAACCGATATGTCTTTGGACTGTGGGAGGAAACCAGAGCACCGGGAGGAAACCCACACGGTTACAGGGAGAACATAGAAACTCCTTACAGATGCCAGCAGGAATTGAACCCCGACCTTACTGCACATGCTGTAGTAGTGTTACCCTAATGACTATGCTACCGTGACACCCCTAGTTCTTTGAGGGGTTGGTCATGGCTAGAATTAAATCTTGTCTGAACAACCTAGACCCACTGCAATTTTCTCAGCGCCTTACCACATCTACAGTGGATGCAACTGCAACGGTTCACTGCTCGGCCTTGAAGCACCTGGACAACACCATTACATACGGAATATTCTGTACTCCAACAGCAGAAGAATACGTTTCACAAACACGTCAGTGATATTAAACCTGATTCTGAATCTCACAACAGGAGTGAAGACGATGTGTAAAAGCTGGCTTGGAGAGGGTATCAAAACTGACCTTAAAGACCGTCAGAGTCCAGGACAAGACCCTCGTTAGTGCTCAACAGGAGTTGCTGTAGAGGGCACCTCATTGAACCAATTGACTCAAAGATCCTACAAATGGAAACAAATATAAATACGTCAGGATGGTGCATTTAGCTCAGTACAGCGGGAATACGGCGCTGCCCACTTCACTTCCCCCACTGGACGAGCATTTACTGCCTGCTACCTTTCTGTGTACAATATCGTGGATATAACCTTCTCCTCTGCACATAATATCCTGCTCATGGACTGGTTGTCCCACCCCCATTAGAGAAGATCCACGCCAGGACCACCAGACTCAAAATCAGTTCCTTTCCCCAAGCAGTAAGGCTGATCAACACCTCCACCCACTAACTCCACCACTACTTTATTATTTCCCGTCAATCACTTAGCCTACAGCCTGGTATCACTTTATGGACATACAATCAATTTATGGACTGTATATAAGCATTTATATTTGTTTTTATTATTATTATTGTGTTCTTTATTTAATTTTTTTTTGTGCTGCCAGATTAATCCAGAGTAACAATTATTTTGTTCTCCTTTAGACATGTGTACTGGAAAAGACATTAAACAGTCCTGAATTTTGAATCAATTTTCCCTTCTTTGTGTACAGAACAGGCTGGAGCACAACCAACGGAAAGTTCTGTCGACGTTCTATTAACTTTAAAAATATTCTGGATTGGGAATAATTGGCACATTACTTTGTTTCTGGTTATTTTATTGTGCAGTTTTCTCCTTTCTCACTAAAGTGGATATTTTAATTCCACACATAAACTCTTCATCAAATCCTAAATATTCTTGAGGATGAAGATTAAGATCTAAAGATTAGCTTTGTTTGTCTCCTGAATCTTACAGTGTCAGCGCTAATCCCAGAGTTACCCATCAAACTGACACAAGTTTTCCTTTACGTCACTGAAGTTATTTGGTTCTAATGTTGCAGCTACTTTTCCAAATATTCTCTTAAAGAATTCCCGGCTGGAACAAAAGTGTCTGGTGCAAAGGGTGTGCCACGAAACAACAAAGTTATCCCTGTTGTTCTGTCAGTGATTACACGGAATGAAGAAATGGGTGCCTGTTGGTGTTTGGGCATGTGGTCAGAGTCAGGTTTAACTGTGCTGTGAAATGTGTTGTTTTGTGGCAGCAGTACATTTAAATAAAACTATGTCACAATAGGAAATACAGGACGTTTTGCTTCATTTGGACACATCAAAACTAATAAATTTTGGTCCAATAAAGTGCCTGTCCCAACAAGTAGAACTTTTATGGAAATTGTTAAAAAGGTATTAAAAACATTTAACTGAGTTATAGATCATGAATTTAAATACAGAACAAAGTAGAACACTACCAATACTACCACAGTACTATAAAACTGTCTATTAGTTCCTAATAGTTATTGACAGGAATTTGCTGCTGTATTCTTTCGATGGACTGTAAATGAACAAAATCAGCACAGACATCTAGTCCAGATAATGGGCTCCCTTCATACAATCCTTTCAATGATTGCAACTTGCAAATCTTTACTTTCATTGAAACATTTCATTAGAATTAGAATTTATTTAAATCTTACATCCACCCCACAACGTGAGGGAGTAAAAATCTTTGCATTATGACTCCATCGCAATGTACAGACATGTGAATTTAAAAGTCTAATGGCTTGTAGAAAGAAGCTGTCCTGTAGTCTGTTGGTCCTGGTTTTAATGCTGTGGTACTGTTCGCCAGACGGAAGCGGCTGAAACAGTTTGTGGTTGGGGTGACTGATGTCCCCGGTGATCTTCCAGGCCTTCTTTACATACCTGCTGCGGTAAATGTCCTCAATGGAGGGAAGTTCACATCCACAGATGCGCTGGGCTGTCCGTACCACTCTCTGCAGATTATTATTGATACCTTCAAATTCTTCATAGTTCCTAATTTGTCGAAGTAGTGAAATCGTTTGGTTGCCTGTCGTATCCAACAATGTCAGACCCGTGCGGGACAGCTTTTAAAGTGGGAAAGCTGTTGCACTGGGGCAGTTCCTCTCTCAGACAGACAACCAGACACCTCCTCCATGATGACAGTAACAAGGGGACGTGGCCTAGGTGATGGAGGTCCTTAACGAGGCATCACCTTTTGAAGATGTCCTTGATGGTGAAGAGGCTAGTGCTCTTGATGGAGCTGGCTGAGTGTACACTCCTCTGGAGCTTTTTCCTAATCCTGTGCATTGGAGCCTCCATACCAGACGGACAGACAACCAGTTAGAATGCTCTCTGCCAAACATCCATAAGAAATTACATGCTCTTTGGGTGACATACCAAATCACCTCAAACTCCAAATGAAGTACAGCCAATGATGTGCCTTCTTCGTAATTGCATCAAAGTGTTGGGCCCAGGATAGATCCTCTGAGATGCCGACGCACGCCCAGGTCAGTTCCATGTTTACGTGAAGCTTCAGGTACAATGGAGCACAAACCATTGTTACCATGACTCACTGAGAGTTGCATTAGCACTTTAAACGAGTGGAAGTTTGACCATCCCTGCCGTGTATCTCTTTACTTCTACTGGCAATGCCCGTGTAAACGTTGTAACTAATCGTCCAGCCAACGCGGTCACAAGGCATTCCTTGGACAGTTCAACATGTTCCTTCATTGCTGCTAACTTTGGCTTACAATGACGTGACATCCTAAGGCACTGTACAATCAGCATTTGGTGACACGATAGCATAGTGGTTATCACAACATTTTACAGTACAGTTCCAGCAACCCAGGTTAATTTCCTGCCACTGTCTGTAAGGAGTTTGTATGTTCTCCACGTGACTGCATGGGTTTCCTCCGGGTGCTCCAGTTTCCTCCCACAGTCCAAAGGGAGGGAACGTCGACTCAGACCATGAGAGGCCTGCGTCGGGCATTTTCATGCCTTACAAGGCGCAGATTGGAAGTCTGCGTGGGGCGCCAGTTCTTGCACAGACTATGTGTGGTTAAGTGCCTTACTCAAGGGCACAAACACGCTGCCACAGCTGAGGCTCGAACTAGCGATCTTGAGATCACTAGACGAACTCCTTAACCACTTGGCCATGTGCCCAACACAACACAGTCCAAAGATGTAAAGGTTAGTAGGTTAATTGGTCATTGTAAACTATCCTGTGATTAGTCTGGGGCTAAACTGGGGGATTGCTGGTCGGCGTGGCACAAAGGGCCTATTCTGCACTGTATCTCAATAAATGAATAAAATTTTGTGTAAATTAACTGTTTATTCCTTTCCACAGATGCTGCCTGACCTGCTGATTTCCTCTGGATTTTTGTACGCGTTGCTCAAGATTTCCAGCAATCTGCAGACTCTTGTGTTTAAGTACAACAGGTCGTGTTTGTTGGAAGGGGAGGCACGTTAGTGTAATACTTTACAGCCATCTCCCATTGGGGTTCAATTCCCACCGCTGAGTCCATATCATCTCTCTGTGACCATGCCCGTTTCCTTTGGGTTCTCCAGCTCCCCCCACATTCCAAAGATGTATGGTTAGTGGTTAGGGTTAGAAAACCGTTGCTGTGCTGTGCCAGCACATCCTCACCGATTTGATTTGACGCAAACGACCCACTTCATTGTATGTTTTGATGTACGTGTGACAAATCTACTTCTTCACTGAGGGTCACGAGAGTGTGGAATGAGCTGCCAGCATAAATGGTCCATGCGAGCTCCATTTCAACATTTAAGCGAAATTTGGGTTGGCACGGGTCGATGGGAGCGGGCGGTTTAAATGGTTCAGCATGGACCATGTGCTGTACTTCTGTATGACTCTAAATAAAGTTAATCTTAAGGTTTTAATCTTAAAGTACTGATGTTACATCGATAACACAGTAGCTCCCACAGGTAAGTGACGACAGACCAGCAGCGTTTAACTGAATCAGAATCAGGTTTAATATCACTGCCTATGTTGTGAAATTTGCTGTTTTGTGGCAGCAGTACAACACAATACATAACAATAAAAAATTGTAAATTACAGTAATTATATTTTTAAAAAGTTAAATTAAATAAGTTGGACATAAAGAGAAAAAACGGTGCTGAGTTAGTGTTCATGGGCTCACTGTCCATTCAGAAATTGGGATGGCAGAGAGGAAGAAGCTCTTCCTGAAACATCTGAGTGTGTTTTCAGGCTCTGTACCTCCTCCCTGATGATAGCAATAAGCAAATCCAGACATGAATTCTGTGTCACAACATCAATGGAAGGCTCAACTTCAAAATATTTGACGTCCATTTTAGCATAAGACCAGACTTCGGCTTAACATCTCATGAGCAGATGGCAGTGCTGGCAAGGCAGTGTTTAACACAGCCAAGACTTTTGTGCTCAGGTCTCTAGGGTAGGACTTTAACCCAAACACTTCAGAGCAGGAGCTGAGAGTTCTAACAACTCAGCCACAGATAACACGGGACGTCAATTTGTTTTTGAATGTGTTGTTTCCTCAGAAATTTTTTTTTATGGTAGACCATTTGAAGCTGAACATATTACTTACATCATGTAGGAATTTGGAGAAACAAGAGATGTAACTTTTATTGAATATAATGCATTCAGGTGCTTAATGGTGCTGATGCTTTTCAATAGTTTCAACTAAGCGAAAAATGCTTTGTTGTTGATTTTCGTTTGTACTCGGTGTCTGAGGTTTCTCGGTTAAGTGTGGAACAATAATCAGCCAGTATCAATGGATTCCAGTTGCCCTGATACCGTTTCTCCATGTCTTGGTGAAACCTTTCACCATGCTCGTCACTGACAGCACCAAGATTTGCAGGGAAGATGTCTAAATGGGAATAGAGAAAATGGATCTTTTGTGACATGTTGCACTTCATGGTTTTGTATGCTTGAAGTATGTTGTCAAGAATGCCTTGCATACGATTTTCTCCGGTCTCCCTAGAAGTTCTTCAAATTGTCTGTCATTGAGAACCAGATTGATTTGTGGACCATCAAAATGACTTCCTTAATCTTGGCATCAGTTATTCTGACTTGAATTACGAATTGAAATAGCAAATATATACATGATTTTTTTAAAAATGGTGCATCATAGGGAAGTTTCATGACCAGCAGCGCAAAATCCATCCAGAAGTATTCAGGAAGTCAAATCTTTGTTGTCCAGTGTAATACTGTTCAAAGTATAAATTAAGCAGCAGGCTACTGACTGATAATGGTAGTCAAG
Organism: Mobula hypostoma; assembly: GCF_963921235.1. Taxonomy (NCBI): domain Eukaryota; kingdom Metazoa; phylum Chordata; class Chondrichthyes; order Myliobatiformes; family Myliobatidae; genus Mobula; species Mobula hypostoma. Next base: position 57,113,777 of record NC_086118.1, read on the forward strand.
CCCTCCTCAGTTGATAATTTAAAGGGAAGACCTATTTCAGGCTCTATTCAACATTATCCAGCAAAGGCCATGAGCATCAGGGGCAGGCTCAGAGTTTTAAACTTAGTGGATTCGGGAGAAAGGGATGGGGAAGGTACAGACCAGGAGGGAAGCGATGTGGAGGAAGACAAGTTAGGCAATTGGGTGGTCATGAGCTGGGTACTGTAATGAGAGGGGGAGTCTGGCAGGGTAATGAGAGGGGAAGACCAACAGAGTGGAGGGGAACACAGCAGGGTAATAGGGGGAAGACCAGCAGAGTGGAGGGGAACACAGCAGAGTAATAGGGGAAGACCAGCAGGAGTGGAGGGGAACACAGCGGAGTAATAGGGAAGACCAGCAGAGTGGAGGGGAACACAGCAGGGTAATAGGGAAGACTAGCAGAGTGGAGGGGAACACAGCAGGGTAGTAGGGAAGACCAGCAGGAGTGGAGGGGAACACAGCAGAGTAATAGGGAAGACCAGCAGAGTGGAGGGGAACACAGCAGGGTAATAGGGAAGACCAGCAGGAGTGGAGGGGAACACAGCAGAGTAATAGGGAAGACCAGCAGAGTGGAGGGGAACACAGCAGGGTAATAGGGGAAGACCAGCAGAGTGGAGGGGTACACAGCAGGGTAATAGGGGAAGACCAGCAGAGTGGAGGGGAACACAGCAGGGTAGTAGGGAAGACCAGCAGAGTGGAGGGGAACACAGCAGGGTAATAGGGAAGACCAGCAGGTAAATGAGAGAAAGCGCGCAGCCTGGTGGGGGAAGAGACGCGCGCGGGGGAAGACCGGCAGGACAATGGGGGGGGGGAGAGAGAGAGACGTTCAGGCGCGGGGGCTCGGTCGGGTCCTGGTCCCCACAGGCTCAGACCACTGCAGGTCGCGTCGCGTCGCCCCCTCCCCTGGACCCCGCAGGCCGGCCGGCCATCGGGCGCCCTCCCCACCTGTGGCCCAGCTGTCCGGGTCTCCGCAGCTCCCGCCGCCCGGCACCTTCTGGGAAATGTAGTCCAGGACTGCAGTACGCAGGCGCAGTACGGGTGGGGGAAAACTGGGAGAAGTAGTCGTCGGTTTCGATTGAAGAGAAGGAAGTGGGATGGGTATGGAGGAGGGAGGAGTTGTGGAGTGTGGGTGGAAGAATGGAGGGAGGAGAGTGGGTGGAGGGAGGGTGGAATAAGGTGTTGAGGGAGTGGAATAAGGTGTGCAGGGAGGAGAGTGGGTTTAGGTGAGTGGAAGGAGGAGAGTAGGGTGAGGGTGGGTGGAGGGATCGAGGGGAGTAGGGTGTGAAGGGAGGGGAGTAGGGGTGGGTGGAGGGAGGGGTGTAGGGTGGGTGGAGGGAGGGAGGGGAGTAGGGGTAGGTGGAGGGAGGGGAGTAGGGGTGGGTGGGTGGAGGGAGGGAGTAGGGTGTGGGTAGGTGGGGAGAGTAGGGTGCATCTTGTGGGAATTCGTGGGGACGAGTGGAGAAAGATGGGATGGTTTGGGGGTAAATCGTGGTGGCAGGAGGGAGGGGCTGTAGGTACGGTCTATCCATTGTTCTGGTAATCCTGTAGAGTTTTGCAAATAAAAGGAAGTGAGACATTTTATGTTTAATGAAACCTTTAATATATTTTATCAAACTCCAAATCTTAAACACAAAATGTGCTAAAAATCATTTATGGGGATTTGGTGCTCAATGCTATGTTTTGTGACTGTAGGCTTGGTGAATTCTGGGATTCTCCCAGCAGTTGAGTAAACTGACGTGTAGTGGGGCATGTGTTTGTCAGTGCTGTTGTGGGGAACTTACTAGGGGAGCAGGGCAATGACCCAAAGCCCTTGACATCCACAAGCCAGCGGTTCGACTAACTGACCTTGGGCACACAGGAAATATGCACCGAGCTGGGGTCTAGCCGCTTCAGCCAGGACGAAGTCCCGTGTGTAACGTCTCCCACTGAAGCAGAGCATCACCCATCATGCCCACGTCTGGATTATGCTGCCAGCGAGGTTTCGTCGCTCTTTGCCTTCTCGTCAGTAGCAGTTGCTGCAGCACACTCACTGGAGCACCCTTGTCACACAGGAAACGTCGCCCTGAACGGGTGTCTGTAATGAACAGGAGACGGCCCTGGCAGCTGGAGCCCATGGTGTTCACAGACCTCGGATGTCCCAATGCGCTGGCACTGTCGAAGCTGCAAGGCCGTCAGCAGTTCTTTGTGTTCGTACCAAAGCAAATATGGTAAAAGCACAGGCCCAGCGTTATCTGTTTCGCAGCCGTGGGTGTCCTTATGTTGGGGGTCTTGCTGACCAGGCTTATTGAGGTAGAGGGGGGGAAGTGATGTACCGTTGCCTTGCTGAGGGTAGACTGTCAGCCACTTTAGCGAACTCCCTATAATCCATCATGGGTGCATTAGTGAGGGCCATGCAAACTTGATCAGGCACTTGCTGCATGAAGAGTTCTTTAAGAATAAAACGAGGGTGGTGATTTCCCAGGAGAGACAACATGTGGTCCATTAGCTCCAAAGGCTTACCATCGCCGAGGCTGGGCAAGGAGAGCAACTGTTTGACGCAGTCCAAAAGTCTGTAAAAGGTGAGTTTTCGGCGGTTTGGTATTTATCATGTTCGGGTGGGTGATCAAGCAGACTGTCGCCGCTGTGGAATTGCTGAGCGACGCTACCATGTAGTAGAATTTGGTGTTGTCGGCAGTGATTTCTTGCAGAGCGAACTAGGCCTCAGCTGGTACAGATCAAGCGACCGCATTTTGCTCCCAAAACTCTGGCAGTTTCAAAGTGACTGTGTTGGCTGTCATGTTCAGTAACTCTGGAATCATTCTAGAGCATCGGGGTCACCAATGTAGGTTAATGCAAATAAAAGGAATTGAGGCATTTTTCTGTTTAATGAAACCCATAACAAATTTTATTGAACTCCTAAACCTAAACGCAAAAAGCTCGCTAAAAATCTTTGTGTAATAATGCCATCATGTTGGACCAGCCTCTTAAAGTGAAACCCCAACTCAAAGTCATTACGTACATTTCCCTGAATTACGTTACTCTACAATCCTCACTCTCCGTAAGATGTGGTCCGGTGCTGAATGGGAGCTCCACCCGGCTGCAGCTTTCTTCCACCTTTGAAGTCAAATCCAGTGACGTAGTCGGCAGCAGGGCTTCTATGCTCACTTTGATCATCCAAGCATGGAGGAACCATCACAAACTCCTGCAGCCAAGGAAAGTAAATCCATTGGTTGTGGAAACAGTGAGTGAAGGTGCAAGGGAAGTTGAGTGAAGTTATCCCATTTGGTGTGAGAGCCTGATGGTTATGGGGTAATAAATATTCCTGAACCTGGTGGTGTGAGTCCTGAGGCTCCTGTACCACCTTCCTGGTGGCAGCAGCGAGAAGAGAACATAGCCTCTATAATGAATCACTGTATGGGAAACATGCTACATCTCTTTGGACCTTTACTGTGTCTTGTTCTTCACCAGCTCCCATTTGTTTACTTCACTCCCCGGTTAAATGGGCCTTGGGTGTGTGCCTGAGTACCTGGGAGCCAGTGTGGAAGGTTGGGTGAGGCTGGGGATCTTATTCCTAGATAGCACAGGTATGATGGGCTGAATGGTGGCCTATTGTCATTCATATTTCTGCATTGGATGAGCTCGTAATTCTCTGTGTGAAGTCCTTTAATCAGTTCTGTCCATTATTGGTATTCACTGGCACCTCATTGTAATTTAACATTTCCCAGCTGCTTGGGTTTTCAGACCAAAGATATGGGAGCAGAATTAGGCCATTCAGGCCATCGAGTCTGTTCAGCCTTTTGATCATGGCTGATTTATTATCCCTCTCATTCTCAGTCTCCTGCCTTCTCCCATAATCTTTGAAATCAAGAGCCTATCAACCTTTGCTTTCAATATAACCAATAAATTGACCTCCACAACTGTCTGTGGCAATGAATCCCACAGACTCACTAAGAAATTCTGCCTCTTCTCTGTTCTAAATGGATGTCCCCTCTATTCTGAGGCTGTGCCCTCTGGTCTAGATTCCTCCTCTATAGGAAACATCCTCTCCGCATCCACTCTGTCTGGGACTTTCAATTGTCGATAGGTTTCAGTGAGATTCCCCTCATTTGTCTAAACTCCAGTGAGTAAGGTACAGACCCATCAAACATTCCTCATGAAATCCCTTTCATTCCCGAGATTATTCCCATGAATATCCTCTGGACTTTCTCCAATGCCAGCGAATGAAGGAAAAGGATGAACTGTCAAAAAACTAAGAAGACAAAAGCCCACAAGACAACCAGAGAGAACGAGAGATGTTAGATTATTAATAAATACATGAAACATCCATGGTTTTAAAAAATCATTGTTTTAAACTTTATGTGTCCAATCCCCTCACACATCAATTCCTCACACAGTTCCACATACTACCACAACCTCATTTCAATAGTATCCATTAGTTTCATCACAAACAAGAGAAAATCTGCAGATGCTGGAAATCCAAGCAACACACACAAGATGCTGGAGGAACTCAGCAGGCCAGGCAGCATTTATGGAAAAGAGTAAACAGTCGACATTTCGGGCCGAGGTCCTTCCTCGGTCCTGAGCTCCTCCAGCATTTTGTGTGTGTTGCAAACCATTTGTTAATCCTGGAACCACTCTGGCAATACAATATTGTTTACATTCGCAAAACCTACTTGGAAGAAATGATTGAGGGACTGTCCCCCCAGTGAGGGTCAGTGTGTGTGTGGGACTGTCCCCCCAGTGAGGGTCAGTGTGTGTGTGGGACTGTCCCCCCAGTGAGGGTCAGTGTGTGTGTGTGGGACTGTCCCCCCAGTGAGGGTCAGTGTGTGTGTGGGACTGTCCCCCCAGTGAGGGTCAGTGTGTGTGTGTGGGACTGTCCCCCAGTGACGGTCAGTGTGTGTGTGGGACCGTCCCCCAGTGAGGGTCAGTGTGTGTGTGTGGGACTGTCCCCCAGTGAGGGTCAGTGTGTGTGTGGGACCGTCCCCCAGTGAGGGTCAGTGTGTGTGTGGGACTGTCCCCCCAGTGAGGGTCAGTGTGTGTGTGTGGGACTGTCCCCCCAGTGAGGGTCAGTGTGTGTGTGGGACCATCCCCCAGTGAGGGTCAGTGTGTGTGTGGGACTGTCCCCCCAGTGAGGGTCAGTGTGTCTGTGGGACCATCCCCCAGTGAGGGTCAGTGTGTGTGTGTGGGACTGTCCCCCAGTGAGGGTCAGTGTGTCTGTGGGACCATCCCCCAGTGAATGGTCTCTGATCTGTTCACTTTCACCCGTCCCTCACTCTTCTGAACTCTTTTCTAAAAGAGTAGATTCCCTGTCTTGGAGTTTGGAAGTTCTGTTAATTTCACTTGGAATGGTTAATTCTTAATCTATAAACTGATGTGAAAGATGTTGAACAGATTTCAATTCCACAACTATTTTACATTACATATTTATCTACTGGGATGTGTGGTCTTGGCAGCAGTGATGAGATATGTTATCAGTGGGTCTCGCTGTGTGAGTGGGAAGCAGTCTTTTCCCAGAGAGAGAGGTTTGCCAAGCTTCCTGCCACTCGTGTTGAAGAGTGGTGGTGGTGAGGTAAATTTCACCCCAAGACCAAGTGAATCAACAGCATCAGAGAATGTCCGGCTCCAGTGCATCTGCCATTGGCTCCCCATCAACATCTGCCTGCTCCACTCCCGTGTTCTCAGTTCGCCCTCGTTTCCGACCCCTACACCGTCTCCGATACCTGCTCAGGAAGGACAGGAACATAGTTACTGTTATCAGCTCTCTCAAACAGTGACCTTTCTTATGAAAGACCAGAAGGAGCTCGAAATCAAAATCACATCTATTAGCAGTGACATATGTTGTGAAGTTGTGAAATTGTTGTTTTGGGGCTACAGTACTGTGCTCCACATAAAATATACTATAAATATTGCTATATAATGATATATATATACTTATTATTTTGTAGGGAGCGTAATTCAAAGTCATTCATTCAAATTAAAATTATATTAAAATATGGTATATTACATTATATATATAAAATCTAAAAATACATATATATACAATCTATATATTTATATTTTGTACATTTATATATACGTGTGTGTGTATATATATATATTTATATATGTATGTACATAGAACATGTATATATATATATATATATATATATATATATATATATATATACACACACACACACATATATATATGTATATAATTTCACATAATAATCTGAAAGAATGAGAGGTACAGGAGGCAAAGTAGATACTCAGAGTCTTTTTCACAGAGTAAAATTGTTGTCTTTTGTGACTGCAACACATTAAACTAATTCAAAGATAAAGACGAGAGCCCGAAATGTGAGTATTAGTTTGTTCTTTACTTTAAACAAAGCACGTAGGTTTTACGTGGTAGTGTCATGAAGTATGTGATTCACTAATTATTACGTATAACCCATAATGAATTATGTAAACAGACAAAGAATAGTTAATTGACGATATATTTACAATATTCCTCAAACAGTACTGAAACATTAAATACACAACAGAAACGTTAAAAGCTGGAGGGTGAGCCTTTAAGGTGAGAGAAGGGAAGTTTAAGGGAGATATGCAGGCCAGGCTTTGTTAACACAGAGACTGGTGGCTGTCTGGAATACGTTACCAGGCCCTGTGGTGGAAACGGGAACAATAGTGGTGTGTACGAGGCATTTGGACTGGTGCGGGGAATGGAGGGATATAGATGATGTGCTGGCAGATGGAACTAGTTTAATTTATAGATAAAGGTTAGCTTTATTTGTCACATTCATCAAAACAAACAGTGAAATGTGCTGTTTTCATCAACTCAAATCAGCGAAGGTTGTACGGGGGGTAACCTACAAGTGGTGCCACACTTCGAGGGCCAACATAGCACGCCCACAACTTACTAAACCTATCCTGTATGACTCTGAATATGGGAGGAAACTGAAGCTCCCAGAGGAAACCCATGTGGTCACGGGGAGAATGTACAAACTCCTTGCAGACGGCAGCAGGAATCGAACCTCAACCTTACAGCTGGCCGCTATAAAGCGAGCGCTAACCACTACACTACCTTGCTGCTCTCTCTTTCCCAACAAAAGATTGGGATAAACTCGAAAAGACTGGGATATATCTCTGACAAAAAAGATAATGATTTATTTGAAGGGAAAGTAGCAGCCGATACTAAAATGGACTGTAAGAGTTTCCTTTGGCACCCTGCTAGGCACAGTGTTGTAGGCTGAAAGGCCTGTTCTTGTTCTCTACTGCTCTGTGTTCTATATATACCTCTGGCCAGGCCATGACCACTGAGCACTTACCAGAAGAAGCGATCCTCACTAATTGTTGTCTTCGTCAGGTCCGGGCTTTGTTTAAAATAGAGTCCAAATCTTCATAAATAGCTCTGAAACCAAAAGGATATCCAGAATATTAATCTAAGCAACGCTCATGCTGAAGGAGGTAATTTAAGGAGCATAAAACATACGAGCAAATTAAGCTATTCGGCCCATCAAGTCTGCTCCACCATTCACTCCACCCTGATTTATTTTCCCTCACTACCCCATTCTTCTGCTTTCTCCCTGTAACCTTTGACACTCTTACTAATCAAGAAGCTATTGACCTCCACTTTAAATATACCCAATGGCTTGGCATCCACAGGCACCCGTGGCAATGAATTCCACAGACCCACCACCCTCTGGCTAAAGAAATTCCTCATCTCTGTTCTAAATGGATGGCCCTCTATTCTGAGGCTGTGTCCTCTGATCCTAGACTCCCTCACGATAGGAAATATCCTTTCCACATCCGCACTATCCGGGTCTTTCAATATTCAATAGGTTTCAATGAGATCTCTCCTTGTTCTTCTGAACTCCAGGGAGTACAGGCCCCGAGCCATCAAACACTCCGAATACATTGACTTCTTCATTCCCAGAATTGTTTACCTGAACCCTCTCTAGGACTTTGGATCTCAGCCAAGAGGAGAGATTCTAAGGGAGAGATGCTCACTAAAGAAGGGCAGGAGAGTGCAAAACGAAAGAGAAAACGTATAAAGAGGAAAAAGTTGGGGTAATACCAAAAATAAGGAGAAAATTCAAAAATCAGATGTGCAAAGGGACTTGGGAATCCTTGTGCAGGAGTCCCTCAAGGCTAACTTGCAGGTTGAGTCGGTAGTAAAGAAGGCAAAAAGCAATGTTAGCATTTGTTTCAAGAATACAAGGGCAAGGATGTGATGCTGAGGGTTTCTAAGGCACTGGTCAGATGGCACTTAGAGGATTGTGAGCAGTTTTGCGCCCCTCATCTTTGAAAAGATACGCTGGCATTGGAGAGGGTCCAGAGGAGGTTCACAAGAAAGATTCCAGAAATGAAAGGGTTAATGTTTGATGGCTTTGGGCCTGTACTCGCTGGAGTTTGGGGGGAGTCTCATTGAAACTTATCGAATATGGACATGGAGAGGACATTTCCTGTAGTGGGTGACTCCAGGACCAGAGGGCACAGCTCCAGAGAAGAGAGGGGTGTCTATTTAGAACAGAGATGAGGAGGAATTTCTTTAGCCAGAGGGTGGTGAATCTATGGAATTCATTGCCACTGACAGCTGTGCAGGCCAAGTCATTGGGTGTATTTAAAAAGGAGGTTGATGGATTCTCAGTTAGTTAGGGAGTGAAAGGATACGGGAGGAAGGCAGGAGGATGGGCTGAGAGACGAAATAAGTCAGCCACGAAGGAACAGCAGGCAGAGCAGACTCAATGGTCTGTATGGCCTAATTTTGCCCCATGGCTTACGTTCTTATGATTGGGATTAATCTCCGACAAAAAGCATTATAAATTATTTGAGGGCAATCTTGCAAGGGAAATTAAAATGGATAATAAGCGTTTTTTTAAAGGAGGAAAAGAGAGCGATCCTGATCCTGCCCCCTTCCCCTCTCCCTCTTTCTCTCTCAAATGAGGCTGTGGAAACAGTTGTGAGGTATAGGAAATGACAGATGTAAAGAGATATTTTGTGTTGGTCTATATGGCTAAAGATACTACAAACAACCTATTAAGTCTAAGTACTGTCTGGGAGTAATTAAGCACCATCGGCATCATTAGAATATTGGTATGGGGACTTTAATGAGCCTGTGCTGGTGTGCTCTGCTCAGTGTGGATTGCATTTGTAATGAACTGGCTACGAAGGAAAGAACCGAGAACTGGGATTCATCTGCGGGCTCGTACTGGGTCATAGGTCAACGGTCTTCTCATCATGTATCGTTGCGGGAGCCTACAGAGTTTCATGTTTAGAGTGGATGTGGCGAGGATGTTTCCAATAAAGGGGGAGTCTAGGACCAGAAGAATACAAGGATGTCCTTTTAGAACAGAGATGAGGAGGAACTTTAGCCAGAGAGTGGTAAACTGATGGAATTTGTTGGCACAGACGGCTGTGGAGGCCAAGTCATTGTGTATTTTTAAAGCGGAGGTTGATAGGTTCTTGATTAGTCAGGTTGTCGATGGTTACGGGGGGTGGGAGACGGGAGAATGGGATTGAGAGGGATAATAAATCAGTCGTGATAGAATGGCAGAGCAGACTCGATGAGCTGAATGGACTAATTCTGCTTGTGTCTCAGCAGGCTTTTTTTAGTGTGAGTAGGATAGCTGGGTCAAACAGGGAGTCAGATTGCACCATAATTCGTGCTCACCTTGCACCCCACATCACGTTTCACACCTCAGCCCCGCCCTGCTCACTCACAGGGATGCCAGTGTTGATGATGAGCCCAGCACTACCTGGTGTGACCAGCTGATAGAGGGCTTTGAGGATATGTGAACACGTGGCCAAGTGGTTAAGGCATTGGACTAGCTACCTGAAGGTCGTGAGTTCGAGCCCCAGCCGAGGGAACGTGTTGTGTCCTTGAGCAAGGCACTTAACCACACATTGCTCTGCGATGACACTGGTGCCAAGCTGTATGGGTCCTAATGCCCTTCCCTTAGACAACATTGGTGTCGTGGAGAGGGGAGACTTTCAGCATGGGCAACTGCTGGTCTTCCATACAACCTTGCCCAGTTCTACGCCCTGGAGAGTGAAGACTTTACAGGCGCAGATCCATGGTCTCGCAAGACTAACGGGGCCAGGAAATGGGATCAGTGTGGGGAAGTGGTGCTGAGCTCAAATGAATGACAGGAAGGCACAAGGGGCTGATTCCCTCTTGAATGGCCTCGGCCAGAAATGTCAACTACTTACACTCCTCCATAGATGCTGCCTGACCTGCTGAGTTCCTCTCCTGACCTCCATGGACTTTGTCGACACTTCTCACATCCTCAGTAATGCAGCCAGCGTAATCAAAGACCCCACTTACCTGGGGTAATCTCCCTTCTCCCCTCTCCCATCGGCAAAAGGTACAAAAGTCTGAAAGCACGTCCCACCAGACTCGAGGGCAGCTTCTAGCCCGTTGTTATCAGACTATTGAATGTTTTGATGTATGCATAACAAATAAAGATAATCTGCATCTTCTTCAATCAAACTTTGAAAAGAAAATTCCTTGTCCTTTTGAGGCTTGTGGGCTTGATTCCAATCTAGGCCCAGACAGCATGCCTGTACCAGCCAGTCTGGTATCTCAGGGACTGTGTCTTGTCCAACAACGTATTCGTTCTTGGCAAAACTGAGGCTTCCACTGTGGGAACCATTCACAGCTACAGTACATTACTGGACTGAACTGCAGGCTTTTTACTCCTTGTCTTCTCAGTGTTTGTCAGTCTGGGGGCTCTCAGGGATCTGAGTGAATCCTTACAGACATCGAATTGCATGGAATATACAGTACAGCAGAGAAACAGATCATTCAGCTCTGCTAATCTGTCCTTCCCACCTACTTCATCTGATCCTGGACAGGGGCTTCATTGTCACACGTACATCAGAACATACACTCAGAGGCCACCTTCGTAGGTATGTCTGTACAGCTGCTCATTAATGCAGCCAATCATGTGGTAGCCTATCTAATCAGCCAATCAGTGGCAGAAATTCAATGCATAAAGACATGGTCAAGAGGTTCAGTTGTTGTTCAGACCAAACAACAGAATGGCGAAGAAATGTGATCTAAGTTAATTTCACAGTGGAGTGATTGTTGGTGTTAGATGAGGTGGTTTGAGTATCTCAGAAACTGCTGATCTCCTGGGATTTTCATGTACAACTGTCTAGTGTTTACAGGGAACGGTGTAAAAAACAAAAAAAAAACTATTCAGTGAATGGCAGTTCTGTGGGTGAAAGTGACTTGTTAATGAGAGAGGTCAGAGAATGATGACGAGACTGGTCCAAGCTGACAGTAACTGATAACCACGTATTACATTGCTGGTGTGCAGAAGCGAATCCCTCAATGCACAACACGTCAAACTTTGATGGGGATGGCCTACCGCAGCAGAAGACCATGAATCGACACTCGTGGCCATCTTATTAGGTACAGGAGGTAGCTACTGTGTGTGCAGGGAAATATGTCATTATGGTCCAGTGACCAACGCTGTCCTGAGCTGTAATGGGGCCGGGCCACGCTAACCAGCACCCTACCTTGCTGCCTGTACTTGTGAATGTGACTATAAACTCAAATAAACTCTTTGGAACCAACCGTCTGCAGGAGGAGAAAGAAAGTTAACCAGTGCATGCAGAGAGGACCTGATGAAATTCCAAAAATAATCTGCAGAGCTGGGGAAAAACAGCAGGGACTGCAATTATTAACACAGGAGATTCTGCAGATGCTGGAAATCCAGAGCAACACACACAGAATGCTGAGCAACTCGGCAGGTCAGGCAGCGTCTATGGAGGGGAATGAGCAGTCGGTGATTCGGGCTGAAACCATTCGTCAGGACTGGAAAGGAAGGAGAAAGAAGCCGAAATATGAAGACAAAGGGAGGGGGGGAATACAAGCTGACAGGGGAGAGGTCTGTGGGTAGGGAGGGGAATGAAGTGGGAAGCTGGGAGGTGATAGGTGGAAGGGGTAAAGGGCTGGAGAAGGAATCTGGTGGAAGAGGAGAGTGGACTGTGGGAATAAGGGAAGGAGGAAGGGAACCAGAGGGCGATGATGGGCAGGTGAGAGGGGACAAGAGAGGGGAACCAGAATGGGGAATGGAATATGAGGGAGAAAAGGGGAAGTGGGATTCGTGGGAATAAACACGGGTTCGATGGGTCGAATGTCTTGCTTATAACGTAACAGAATTCTACGAAAGAGCCACTCTCGATTCCAGTAAACTTCAGTTTCTGACTGACTCTCAGAAACTTAACACCTTCACAGATTGTACTTTGCCCGTATCAGGGGTGTGTCACAGATAAGGCTACACAATGTGCCTATTCATAAACCTTTGTGGATTGAGGTATTCAAAAAGCAACAGTGGCATTGAAGCCCCGTAACTGATCAAACACTTCCTGCAGAGCAGACTCTCCATTTACGGTGCGGAGGAAACTGCTTCCGGAGGCACATCCTCTTATCCCGTTTAACCATTATTACTCAGAGATCACCACATTAATGATAATTCCTTACGCAGTAAAGGGAGGGTCACACTGTGGGGGGGATGGGTCAGGTTGGAAGGTGGGGTGGGGTGAGAGGAGGATCTCCTGGTGGGCTTGCTCCTGGGCCTGGCCAAGATGGCCATCCACGGGTCCAGGCGGCGGAAGATGGAGGGCATTGTCCGGGCCGACTGCCCCTTTTCCGAGGATACGTTTGTGCCCGGCTGTCCTTGGAGAGGGTGCATGCAGTCGCGATGGGCACACTGGGGAATATCTGTGAGTGGAGGTCCCCTGTGGTATAGACTGTTTTATAGATGGTAGTGACCGTATTGTAATTTAAGTGTAGATATTGATTGTCTTGTTTCTATGTGTTATAAATAAACTTTTATAGTTTTGTAAAAAAAAAGGGGGGTGGTACTGGGGAGGGTCACAGAGAGGGAGGGGAGGTACTGAGGGTGAGAAGTATTGAGAAGGGATGTTATACTTAAACCAGTCTGCCCTGACACACACACGGTCTGAAGTAGAAACTTACTCAGAGTTGAAGCTGGAGTTCAAGTTAGCCAGAGGGTCAAACTCCAGTCTAATCAGCTGAGGCCCAACAGTCTTCGAAGGCTCCGATTGGCTTGTAGCTGGAAGGAGAAGCAGTGGTTGTAACGTGACCTGACCACCCTCTCTGTCTTCCCAAAGAGAGCACGAGGCAAGTGATGAAGGGGATGAAGGGGCAGAGAGAGAGCAGGGAAGGGACGGCCCTTGGGGGGGGGGTAGGTGGGAGATGAGGAGTGTGGTGCTTTGAGAGGGGATGGAGATTGGGGTTGAGGTCAGTTGGGAGGTGGGACAAGGATTTGGAGGGTGGGGGGACTGGAATGGAGGGGTGGGGACGGGGAAGGAGAAGGAGGCGGACAGGTGTGGAAAGGTGGAGAGAGGTATGGAGGGGCGAGAAGGGGCAGCAAGGTCTGGGATGGGCGGGTGAGAGAATGAATAGTGAGGGCAGCAGGGTGGGGGCTGTTCGTAGTGGGGTGATGGTGTGCGACTTGCAGGGCATTACCATTAACATTACCGCCCACCCCCCAATCTGCCAGTTTCCTGACTTACCTGTGTGCTCCCAGGGCCGCTCGGTGTGGGAGGGACCAGGTGTGGGGGCCGCCAGCAGCTCAGTCCCCTGCGAGTCCACCTGAAATGTCAGGCAGTGTCTCAGTCACATCAACGGTGTCTGCCCTGAAAACCCACCCCGTCCTCCTCGGGGGGCGGGGGAGAGGAGGTGGGATGAGGGGGCATCAGGGAGCAAATAGGGCAAGGGGTCAAAAGGGTGGGGCAGCAGAAGGAAGGGTCATACTGGATGGGATGGTAGGTCAGGGGGCAAAGGGGAGGGGCAGGGGTGAGAAAGGGAGGTGGGGCAGTTGATAGGTACTTGTTGCCCATTCTGAGTTGCTCCAGCTAAAATCGGTGACAGAGATGGACGTCAGGGATGGACGTCAGGATGGGCGTTGGGGATGGATGTCAGGGATGGGCGGTGGGGATGGATGTCAGGGATGGGCGGTGGGGATGGATGTCGGGGATGGACGGTGGGGATGGACGTCGGGATGGGTGGTGGGGATGGGCGGTGGGGATGGGGGTCGGGGATGGACGGCGGTGATGGACGTTGGCGATGGACGTCGGGATGGACGTCAGGATGGACTCCGGTGATGGGCATCGGGGATGGACGTTGGGATGGACGTCGGGATGGGCGTCAGGATGGACTCCGGGGATGGATGTCAGGGATGGGCGGTGGGGATGGATGTCGGGGATGGACGGTGGGGATGGACGTCGGTGATGGACGTCGGGATGGGCGTCGGGGATGGACGTCAGGGATAGGTGGTGGGGATGGGCGGTGGGGATGGGGGTCGGGGATGGACGGCGGTGATGGACGTTGGGGATGGACGTCGGGATGGACTCCGGTGATGGACGTCGGGGATGGACGTCGGGATGGGTGGTGGTGATGGACGTCAGGATGGACTCCGGGGATGGACGTCGGGATGGACTCCGGTGATGGGCGTCGGGGATGGATGTTGGGATGGGCATCGGGGATGGGCGTTGGGGATGGGCATCGGGGATGGGCGTTGGGGATGGACTCCAGTGATGGACGTCGGGATGGACGTCAGGATGGACTCCGGTGATGGGCGTCGGGGATGGATGTTGGGATGGACTCCAGGGATGGGCGTCGGGATGGACTCCGGAGATGGACGTCGGGATGGGTGGTGGGGATGGACCTTGGTGATGGACACCAAGGATGGGTGTGGGTGAAGGATAGCGGGGACAGGTGCCTGGGATTGGCTCTACTCTCACCCATCGCCCAGCACGACCTGAGTTGAGCTGGGTGGAGAGGATGGGTACGCGGACCCCAGCATGTACTCACGTTGCTGTACAGAGATTCAGGAGTATTGCCGGTGAAACTCTGGCTGGGTCTGGAAGACAGAGATAAATTTAGTCTGTGGTTGAACAGGTCAGACTCACAGTGTCTCTCCCCTCTGGGAAGTGGTTCCCAGGGGACCCATTCCTGGTCAACACACCACACTGTCTGGGACAGTCCTGTAGACTGGCTACTGAACCCTGACAGTGTCTCTCCATGGCCATCGAACAGAGAATGAGATCCAGGGCATTGATTGTATTGGTACTGTTGGATGGTGGATTGGTGAGAGGGGTAGATTGTAGTTACTTTTATTGTAATTTTTATGTATTGTTCTGTACTGCTGTCACAAAACCTCATTCTGATTGCCTCCTCATGGTTGGGTTTCATTCTATCTCACCAAAGACTTTAGCAAATTTCTACAGATATACCATGGAGAGCATTCTGACTGGTTGCATCACTGGCTGGTATGGAGGGGCCGCTGCACGGGACTGGCGCGGAGGAGCCGCTGCACGGGACTGGCGCGGAGGGGCCGCTGCAGGGGACTGGCACGGAGGGGCTGCTGCAGGGGACTGGCACGGAGGGGCAGCTGCACGGGACTGGCACGGAGGGGCCGCTGCAGGGGACTGGCGCGGAGGAGCCGCTGCAGGGGACTGGCACGGAGGGGCAGCTGCACGGGACTGGCACGGAGGGGCCGCTGCAGGGGACTGGCGCGGAGGGGCCGCTGCACGGGACTGGCACGGAGGGGCCGCTGCAGGGGACTGGCGCGGAGGGGCCGCTGCACGAGACTGGCACGGAGGGGCCGCTGCAGGGGACTGGCACGGAGGGGCCGCTGCAGGGGACTGGCACGGAGGGGCCGCTGCACGGGACTGGCACGGAGGAGCCGCTGCAGGGGACTGGCACGGAGGGGCCGCTGCAGGGGACTGGCACGGAGGGGCCACAGCACGGGACTGCAAGAAGCTGCAGAGTGTTGTAGTCCCAGCCATCTCCATCGTGGGCACGGGCCTCCCCACCATCAAGGGTACCTTGAAAAGGTGATGCCCGAAGGAGGCTTCATCCATCATGAAGGACCCCCCCCCATCACCCCATCACCCAGAACATGCCCTTTTCCCATCGGGGAGAGCGACAGGAGACTGAAGACACACACTTAGACACTTTTGGAACAGCTTCTTTCCCTCCACCATCGGATTTCCGAACAGTCTATGAAACTATCAACACTATACTCTTTCAGCCTACCCACCTACATATAGCACTTTATAGCAAACTTTCTGTCTTGCAACTGCAAAACAATAAACTTCACAACATACGTCAATGATAAACCTGATTTGCATTGAACCGAAATGAATCACTTCACACTTTCCCCGACTGAACTCCATCTCCTTGTCCCGTTGTAACCACGGCAACCCTCCACACGATTCAGAACGTGGTATGGGGACAGGATGTTGTATGGATGGTTCGTGTCCCGTACTCCCTGCAAGGATTTGTCGGGCAGGGATTGTGCTGGGGTGGTGAAGAGTTTGGGATCTTTTCCTGAGGGAAGATGAGCATGGCCTGGAGTTGGAACAGGACACACCAGGCACTTCCAGGATTTCCAGTTACTCCAACACCAGGCCTTGCTCACCCTTCTCAACAGGAAGCGACCTAAACTCTTCACTGTCCCAGCACAATCCCTGCAGTTCACCCCGGGAGTACGGGGCATGCATCATCTCATCCCAAGATCTGGAATTGGTAGTGGGGTTCTGGGTGCAGAGATGATGTGAACTTACTGCAGTTGGTGAGTTGGGACGCTGTTGGGTGAGGGGACTTCAGGGAGAGCCCTGTCCCGCATGCTGGGGTTCACCACATTCACGTTTGTGCAGAGTGGTGCTGATTCTGGACACGCAAAGCTGATCAGATCGGGAGTGTAGCGTGGCGCAGAAGGACCCACAGGCAGGACCTGGAAGCACAAAGATAAAATACAATAAAATTATCCGACAGGTCACCGGACCAAGAAGGTCCCACAGAGTGCCATCAAACCAGGGCCTCTCCGAGGAACGCCTGGCCAGAAAAATGGCTGTGGCTGGGCGTCAGGCTCAGATTTATGTGTTTATTACATGTCAAGGCCTACGATGGTTGGGATCGACCATGGATGCTGCATCCCAGCTGCCTGTGACACACAAGGCTGGGCAGTACGATACGGAGAGCAGGCTGTTGCCCATGTCCCAGGCTCCCTCTCTCCACACAGCTGATGAATCCACAGTCACAGCAGAGGCTGATACTATTTGGCAAAACCAGCAGCGCCACAGGAGTTGCCAGTCAGCGTTTGACTGCCTTAGGGACTCCAGCTCTGGTTTACTGCTGATGCCTTCCCCATGAGTGGGTACGGCTGCAAGGCAACAGAGGTTCCTTCTCCTAAATGAGCTGCCAACCACGGCTGACGAGCCCCATTTGCCTGAAGCGACTGGTTTTAAGGCACCAGTGACACGTCTTTGTCCCTTCTCCTGTCAGTAGAAATGGTTCCGCCGGGTTTAGTGGCTAAGCCACACGTGAAGGCCAGGAGCTGGACTTGATTACCAGAGGCTATTTGAGACACACGCCACTGGGAACATTTAATAGGTGGTGGGAGCTTCTCCCCATAACCACCCCCAGCTGTAACAACCTTAACACATGTACAGTGGAGTGTGTTGTTTGTGTTAACGACCAACACACCCAACGTTGTGCCGGGGGCAGCTTGCAAATATCGCCACACATTCTGGCACCAACAATGCTAAGCAGAAGAACAGACAAACACCTTTCCCACCCACACACAGTCTTTCAACTTCAGGGGAGCCACTGCCTACTTCAGGGCCTGGACAGGACCCCTCTGAGTGCCCTTCTATGGGGGCCAAATGCTGATCTCAAAACCACTCATAACCTCTGCGGTGAGGCCCCTAAGGAGTCTGAGGAGATTTTGTTTGTGTTCAAAGGTTCTAGCGAGATTTTACAGATGTAGCCCGGAGAGCTCTCTGACTGGTTACATCACCATCTCGCGCGACAGCTCCAATGCACAAGATTGGAAAAAGATGCAGCGTGTTGCAAACTCAGCCAGCTGCATCATGGGCACCAATGACAACATCTTCAAAAGGTGGCCTCCATCATGTAGGGCCCTCACCGTCCAGGGCGTACTCCCTTCTCACTTCCAGCATCAGGGAGGAGGTACGGGAATTGAACTGATCGCGATTGCTGGCAGTATAAGGATTTACACTAATTACACTACCATGCAACAGACTATGTAACAGTTTCCTCCCTCAAGCCATCGGACTCCTCAATACCCAGAGCCTGGCTTGACACCAACCTACTGCCCTCTACTGTGCATATTGTCTTGTTTATTATTTATTATTATTTATTGTAATGCCTGCACTGTTTTGTGCACTTTATGCAATCCTGGGTAAGTCTGTAGTCTAGTATAGTTTTTGTGTTGTTTTACGTAGTTCAGTGTAGTTTTTGTATTGTTTCATGTAGCACCATGGTCCTGGAAAACATTGTCTCATTTTCATTATGTTCCGTGCCAGCAGTTATGGTTGAAATGACAATAAAAAGTGACTTGACTTGTTTTGACTTGACTTGACTTGATTCCGCTGTCTGATAAGATAGACTCTTGGCCTCACAATCTACGTCATTATGAACTTCAGCATTTGCCTGCATTGCACTCTTTCATTACTTTTTCTACTTAGTTCTGCATTGTTATTGTTTTACTTTGTTCTATCTCAATGCACTGTGTATGGATTTGATCTCTACAGACAGTATGCGAGACAAGCTTTGTCACCGTATCTTGGTACATGTGACGATAATGAACCAACACAATTACCACTCGGGGAACCTCCTATTAGATCTGCTCCTGGGCCTGGCCAAGTGACCATCCACAGCCCAGGCAGCTCATAGTTGAGGATCCAAACCCTCCCCCCCACCCCCACTCCTTCACCGAACTAACTGCCTGCCCTCCTTCCAAATATATGTCTGTGCCCCAGTGTTTCAGGAGAGAGACCATCCAGTGCTCACTAGCTCTCTGGAGCAGTGGACACACCAGGGGATAGAGTGTGTCCTGGACAGAAATAATCATGGATTTTGTGATGTTGTAACATAGTTTGTTCAAAGTTCAAAATAAATTTATTATGAAAATACATACATATCACCATATACAGAGCGACCACTCTCCGCTGAACATCGACGACTCCTCCGTAGCGATCGTTAAGAGCACCAGATTTCTTGGTGTTCACCTGGCGGAGAATCTCACCTGGTCCCTCAACACCACCTCCATAGCCAAGAAAGTGTCTCTACTTTCTGCAAAGGCTGAGAAAAGTCCATCTCCCACCCCCCCCGTCCTCACCACATTCTACAGAGGTTGTATTGAGAGCATCCTGAGCAGCTGCATTACTGCCTGGTTCAGAAATTGCACCATCTCAGATCGCAAGACCCTGCAGCGGATAGTGAGGTCAGCTTAGAAGATCATCAGGGTCTCTCTACCAGCCATTAGAGACATCTACACCACACGCTGCATCCGTAAAGCAAACAGTATTATGAAGGACCCCACGCACCCCTCATACAAACTGTTCTCCCTCCTGCCATCTGGAAAAAGGCACCAAAGTATTCAGGCTCTCACGACCAGACTATGTAACAGTTTCTTCCCCCAAACCATCAGACTCCTCAATACCCAGAGCCTGGACTGACACCAACCTACTGCCCTCTACTGTGCATATTGTCTTGTTTATAATTTATTGTAATGCCTGCACTGTTTTGTGCACTTTATGCAGTTCTGGGTAGGTCTGTCGTCTAGTGTAGTTTTTGTGTTGTTTTACGTAGTTCAGTGTAGTTTTTGTATTGTTTCATGTAGCACCACGGTCCTGAAAAACATTGTCTCATTTTTACTATGTACTGTACCAGCAGTTATGGTTGAAATGACAATAGTGACTTGACTTGACTTGATACAGTACAACCCTGAGATATCTTTTCTTGTGGGCATACTCAATGAATACATGAAACACAAAAGAATCAATGACAGACCATAAAAAATACACAAAATGGGCACCAACCCGTTCAGATTCAGTCTGCCCCTATGCTGCCCCCGGAGAGGTGCACACCAGCTGAATATCCCAACACACAGGTATTTGTGTGTTGTGCTCAAACCCATTCATCCTCCTTCACTGCAGAGAGAAAAGCCCTCGCTCTCCAACCTTCACACTCTCCACATCACAGATATCCATCATCCTCAGATCCACCCAATCACAGATATCCATCACCCTCAGATCCACCCAATCACAGATATCCATCGCCCTCGGATTCACCCAATCACAGATATCCATCATCCTCAGATCCACCCAATCACAGATATTCATCACCCTCGGATCCACCCAATCACAGATATCCATCACCCTCAGATCCACCCAATCACAGATATCCATTGCCCTCGGATTCACCCAATCACAGATATCCATCACCCTCAGATCCACCCAATCACAGATATCCATCGCCCTCGGATTCACCCAATCACAGATATCCATCGCCCTCAGATTCACCCAATCACAGATATCCATCTCCTTCAGATCCGCCCAATCACAGATATCCATCACCCTCAGATCCACCCAATCACAGATATCCATCACCCTCGGATCCACCCAATCACAGATATCCATCACCCTCGGATCCACCCAATCACAGATATCCATCACCCTCGGATCCACCCAATCACAGATATCCATCACCCTCAGATCCACCCAATCACAGATATTCATCACCCTTGGATCCATCCAATCATAGATATCCATCACCCTCAGATCCACCCAATCACAGATATCCATCTCCTTCGGAACCGCCCAATCACAGATATCCATCACCCTCAGATCCACCCAATCACAGATATCCATTACTCTCGGATCCACCCAATCACAGATATCCATCACCCTCGGATTCACCCAATCGCAGACATCCATCACCCTCAGACTGTGTTGGTTGTTGACACAAATGACACATTTCACTGTAATGTTTCGATGCACATGTGACAAGTAAAACTAATCTTAAAATCACCTTAAAAAGTAGTTTGATATGAAAATACATAAAATGGGCAGCAAGAAGTCCAGGTCCAGGTAGGAGGCAGAATAAGCCTGCCCCAGGAAAGGTATATACCCATTGTATATCCCAACACACGAGTGCTCAGAGGCCACAAGATATCATCACACTGCCAATCCTACCTTGGGTGTGTCTGCAGCTGCCTTCTCTGTCCACTGGATCCGCGTTCTGCTGCATTGGAACCTGTGGACAGGAACACCGGCCATCACTGAGAGTGCCAGCACGTCTCCCCACTCCGCTCCCTGTGATCCCACAGGTAGGGGCAGGATGCCAGCCGGCAGTGGGACTATGAGATGGTCAATGGCGTCTGGTTATAGTCAGACAGCACAGAAACAACTGGTCCATGTCAGTTCTGGTTGCCTCATTACAGGATGAGGAAGCTTCAGAAAGGGTGCAGAGCAGATTTGCCAGGATTAGAGAGCTCGTCTTGTGAGGACAGGTTGAGCGAGGTAGAGCTTTTCTCTCTGGAGTGAAGGAGGATGAGAGGTGACTCGACAGGGGTGTACAAGATGATAAGAGGCATAGACCGAGTGGACAGCCAGAGACTTCCCCCAGGGCACAAATGGCTCATACGAGAGGGCATAATCTTAAGGTGTTTGGAGGAAAGTATAGGTAAGTTCTTTACACTGAGAGTGCTGGGAGTGGGGAAATGTGCTGCCAGGGGTGGTGGTAGAGGCAGATACAGGGATATTTAAGACTCATTGATGATAGAAAAATGGCAGGACAGGCGATGTCAGAGGGAAGGGTCAGTTTGACGTTGGAGCAGGCTGAAAGTGGTTAGCACAATGTTTACAGTACAGGCAACCTGGGTTCAATTCCCGCCACTGCCTGTAAGGAGTTTGCATGTTCCTCCTGTGATCACGTGGATTTCCTTCGGGTGCTCCAGTTTCCTCCCACACTCCAAAGACGTACCAGTTGGTAGGTTAATTGGTCATTGTAAATTGTCCCGTGATTAGGCTAGGATTAAGTTGGGGGGGGCGGGTTTGCTGGGTAGTCTGGCTCAAAGGGCCAGAACGGCCTGTTCTGCGCTATATTTATATCTCTATATGATACATATTAATATCAATAAATAAAAAGGTCAGCACAACACAGTGGGCCGAAGGGCCTGCACTATACTGTAACGTTCTGTGCTCTATACCAGCTAAGATTCCCATATGAGCAACTCCCATTTTCTGGCATCTGGCCCAATGCTGTCGAACTTTTCCTGACTTTCCAGAGTGAAACAGCACAGAAAGAGGCTCTGGGTACACACCCAAGCCTGCCCCATTTCCACATGTCCCTCAGATCCTTTCCTGCCCAAGCGTCTTTTAAATGTTGTCAATGTACCTGCGTCAATCACAGCCCCTGACATCTTGTTCCATATACCCACCACCCTCTGGGGGAGAAGGTAACTAACCCTTGGGTCTTCATTAAACCTTTTCCATTTCATACTAAATCTGTGTCCCCCTGGTGTTGGGCTCCGCACCCCAGGGAAAAGATTCTTACCGTCCACATGGTATTAGAAACCTCAATAAGGTCAAAGTTCAAAGTAAATGTATTATCAAAGTACATGTATGTCACCATATACAACCCTGAGATTCATTTTCTTGTGGGCATTCACAGTGAGTACAGAGGAACACAATGGAATCAATGAAAAATCAGACACAACAGGATGGACAAACTACTGATGTGCAAAAGTCAACAAGATGCGCACATACAAAAAGGGCAAAAAATACCAAAATAGCAATAAATAAATAAATACGCAATAAATAATTGGAACACGAGAAAGAGAGTCCTTGAAAGTGAGGCTATAGGCTGTGGGAACATGACAGTGATGGGGCGAGTGGAGTTGAGTGAAGTTGTCCCCACTGATTCAGGAGTCTGATGTTTGAGGGGTGATAACTGCTCCTGTACCTGGTGGTGTGGGACCTGATGGTTGAGGGGTGATAACTGCTCCTGTACCTGGTGGTGTGTGACCTGATGGTTGAGGGGTAATAACTGTTCCTGAACCTGGTGGTGGGGGACCTGATGGTTGAGGGGTGATAACTGTTCCTGAACCTGGTGGTGGGGGACCTGATGTTTGAGGGGTGATAACTGCTCCTGAACCTGGTGGTGTGGGACCTGATGGTTGAGGGGTGATAACTGTTCCTGAACCTGGTGGTGGGGGACCTGATGGTTGAGGGGTGATAACTGTTCCTGAACCTGGTGGAGTGGGTCCTGAGGCTCCTGTACCTTCCTCCTGATGGCAGTGTGAGAAGAGAGCATGGCCCAGATGGTGAGGGTCGCTGATGATGGATGCTGCTTTCCTGCGCAGAGTTCCCTGTGGATGTGCTCCATGGTGGGATTGGACTGGGCCGTAACCGCTACTTTGCCATCACCCAGAGCTGGTACTCTGAGGAGGGTGACATGGAGTGGGATGGTCTGACAGCAGGTGACGGACGGTGTGACATGTTGGTGGTAGACGGACGGTGTTATAGGTAGCAGTTGATGGTGTGACACGGGGCGGTTGCTGGACACTGACATGGGGAAGTTGACAGATGGTGAAAGACGGTGGTGGGGGGGGGGACAGACACTGTGACACAGGAAGTTGCCAGACAGTGTACTACATTCACCCACCTCTCATACTGCAGGAAGACCTTGTTCAGCCGGTCGTTGGTGGACAAAAGGCAGTCGATGAGCTGTTGGTGGTCGACCTGGAGCAACAGGAGGCCGATGCGTTCCTGCATCGCCCGGCACGTGGTGTGGAGCTTCTGTCTCCCGGGAGGGGCAGGGGTTAGAGTTTGCTGGGAGAACACCCCACCCACATCCACTGGCAGAGATCCCACACTCCACCCACATCCACTGGGAGAGATCCCACACCCCACTCTGAGAATCCCACATCCCACATCTCCGAGATCCACATTCTCCTGAGAATCCCATGTCCCACATTTCCGAGATCCACACTCCCCGAGATCCCCACTCTCCCGACCCCAGTAGGAACCCCACTGGCCCGATCTCCACTCCACAGAGAGCCCAAGAACACCATTACCTCTGGGACCCCCTCTCCCCCACAGTGAGGCCCCCAGTCCCACCTGGAGGAGCTGCATGTCGTCGGGATTCTCGAGGCCGGGAGTGCTGTCTGTCAGGATGGCCGACATGACGTTGAGGTTCATGTTCACCACGTCCAGCTCGCTGTGTAACTTGGCCACCTGTGGGCGAGGGGGAGGGTGAGCTCGGTGAGGGGGTGCTCAGAAGGAGGGGGAGGAGGCTTCCTGGCTGAGGAGAGGGGAGGGAGGGAGCTCCCTCAGTGAGGTGAGGGGAGGGAGGGAGCTCCGTGAGTGAGGAGAGGGGAGGGAGGGAGCTCCCTGGCTGAGGAGAGGGGAGGGAGGGAGCTCCCTGAGTGAGGAGTGGGGAGGGAGGGAGCTCCAAGTGAGGAGAGGGGAGGGAGGGAGCTCCGAGTGAGGAGAGGAGAGGGTGGGAGCTCCGAGTGAGGAGAGGGGAGGGAGGGAGATCCCTGAGTGAGGTGAGGGGAGAGAGGGAGCTCCCTGGCTGAGGAGAGGGGAGGGAGGGAGCTCCCTGAGTGAGGAGTGGGGAGGGAGGGAGCTCCCTGAGGGAGGGAGCTTCGAGTGAGGAGAGGGGAGGGAGGGAGCTTCCTGAGGAGGAAATGGGTTAAGGGAAGCAAGAGGCACGAATCCCCACGGAAGTCGGGGGGGGGAAGTTTGGGCAAAGGGACGGGCTTCTCGGATAAGGAGCAGGGCCTCACGGTGAGATACTATCGGTCCACAGCATCCCAGGAAAAGTGGGAGTACTTCACCTCAATCACAGTGCTGGTGAGAGTCTGGGAGGGGCTGAGATACGAGGGGCTGCGTGTCGGAGCTTTACGGCACAGTGACAGACCCTTCGCCCCATCTGCTCCGTGCTAACCCAGATTCACAACTAAAACAGTCCCATTTCCTGTATTTGGCCCACCCCTCGAAACTTTCCTACCCAGGTACCTCATTATGACCTTGTACCTTAGCATCTGCCGGTACCACAGTTTCTCTGTAACATTTTATTCTGCATTCTGTTATTGTTTTCCCTTGTTTTACCACAATGCACTGTCTAATGATTTGATCTGTACGAACGGTATACAAAACAAGTTTTTCACGGTATCTCGGTACATGTGACAATAATAATCCGGTCTACCAATTAACCTCCCCAAGTACCTTTAGGCATTATAATTGTTCCTGTCTCAACCACTTCCTCTGACAACTCATTCCATGTACCCGCTACAGTTTGAGTGAAAACAAGCCTCTCAGATCCTCTTTCAATGCTTCACCACTCACCCATTAGAGTAGGAACTGTTAGGATGGGGAACAGTATCTTCCCCCAGGCCATGGGACAACTGAACTCTCTGCTACCACCCAGGCCTCATCAGTGTCGTTGTACTGTTTACCTTTTAAATTGTGTCGTAAATTTACTTTATGCTAAATGTCTGTCTTCTGGTATATATTTGATGATTTGTTAATTAATTTGTGGGAATATTACTTTATGTGTTGTGCTTCTCGGTCCGGAGGAATGTTGTCTCGTTTGGTGGTACGGTTGAATGGCAATAAACTGAACTTGAACTATGGAAGCTGAACTGGTCACATGGTGTGAGCAGAATTATCTGCAGCTTAATGTGAAAAAGACTAAGGAGCTGGTGGTAGACCTGAGGAGAGCTAAGGTACCGGTGACCCCTGTTTCCATCCAGGTGGTCAGTGTGGACATGGTGGAGGATTACAAATACCTGGGGATACGAATTGACAACAAACTGGACTGGTCAAAGAACACTGAGGCTGTCTACAAGAAGGGACAGAGCTGTCTCTATTTCCTGAGGAGACTGAGGTCCTTTAACATCTGCCGGACGATACCGAGGATGTTCTATGAGTCTGTGGTGGTCAGTGCTATCATGTTTGCTGTTGTGTGCTGGGGCAGCAGGCTGAGGGTAGCAGACACCAACAGAATCAACAAACTCATTCGTAAGGCCAGTGATGTTGTGGGGATGGAACTGGACTCTCTCACGGTGGTGTCTGAAAAGAGGATGCTGTCCAAGTTGCATGCCATCTTGGACAATGTCTCCCATCCACTACATAATGCACTGGTTGGGCACAGGAGTACATTCAGCCAGAGACTCATTCCACCGAGATGCAGCACGGAGCGTCATAGGAAGTCATTCCTGCCTGTGGCCATCAAACTTTACAACTCCTCCCTTGGAGGGTCAGACACCCTGAGCCAATAGGCTGGTCCTGGACTTATTTCATAATTTACTGGCATAACTTATATATTACTATTTAACTATTATGGTGTTATTACTATTTATTATTTATGGTGCAACTGTAACGAAAACCAATTTCCCCCGGGATCAATAAAGTATGACTATGACTAGGACTAGATCGACGCTGGTTGATATCTGTGCTAAATCTTGATGAAGGGTCCCACCTGAAATATTGACTCTTTATTCCTTTCCAAAGATGCTGCCTGACCTGCTGAGCTCCTTCTGCAGATTGTGTGTGTTACTCTGGATTTCCAGTGTCTGCTGAATCTCTTGTGCTCTAAATCTATGCTCCCTAGTTTTGAATTCCCCTACCCTGGGGAAAAGATTGTGACCACTCACCTCATCTATGTCCCTCATGATTATACAATCACCCCTCGGCCTCTTTCGTCCGAGGGACAACAGTCCCTTGCTATCCAACTCAAGCTCTCTGTTCCCGGTAGTGTCCTTGTCAATCTTTTCTGCGCCCTCTAGCTAAAGCATATCGTTCCTGCAGTGTGGTGAGGCAGGAGGCTTGGGAAGAGTTGGTCGGGGTGGGTCCCGAGTCTGTGTAGGGGAGGGGGGGTGCGAGGACGGGTTGGCGTTGGGGGTCCAGCATCCCATTGACAAGTGATACCTGCTCTGGCACCAGGGTGATGATGTTGCCGGGAAGGGGGGCACGGGAGGCTGCAGGCTTCACGGCAGGCGCGGTTGGACGCGGCCGAGGTAACGAGGCCGCAACTCGATCCTGTAAAAACACAAAACCGAGTCATTCCATGGTACAACGGAAACTCCGGCCGGGGTCGTTAACGGAACCACTTACAGACACCGCCTCTGCTGGGCAGTGCAGCAAGGAATTTTGGGGAATGGTCACACTCAAGGCTGCAGACGGCAGAGTCTGGAGCTATGCAGAAACTGCCGGAGGAACTGGGCAGGTCAGGCAGCCTCCGTGGAGGGAGGTGAGCCACTGACATTTCAGGTTAAGCTCCCTCGTTTAGACTGGAAAGAAAGGACCACAGCAGCTTAGCGGTTAGCTATTACAGCTCGGGGCGCTTCGGAGAAATAATAGTGACTGATATGTCCAGCGTCTCCACATCGCTGGATGCCAAAACGCTGTGTGTTCCAGCAACGCGGATAAATGTATTCAGTAACCTCTCTCACTGCGATTGACACAGTAATGTGTCCAGTGACAACCACCACCTCATATTAACACTTATGTATTCCGGCCTGATACTAATATCAAAATGCAATTCACTAACTTCTCAACGAGGGGCGTGAGTTAGTTACTGAGATTCCTTCAAACAGTAAATGTAAGACTGACAAGCACCGATACGAATATACTCCAGTAATTGCCTGTAATATATTCAGCAACTCCGGACTCTTTGTTAATACAACCGCTAGTCCGGCAACATAGCACGCCTGCTGGGCGCCGGGGTGGTCTGGTGATTAGCGCCACGCTGTTACCGTCCGGGGCATTCCGGGGTCCCGAGTTCATCTCCGGCATCGTTCCGTAATGAGTGACCATGGAATGCGTGTGTTTTCCCCAGATCCTCCGCTTTCCGCCCACAGTCCAAGGACGGACTGGCCATTGTAAATTGTCCCGTGATTGGGTGAGGGTTAAAATGGGGTTGTCGGGAGTTGCTGGGGCGGCGAGGCCGGAAAAGCCTGATGCTCCTACTCCGAGCTGTATCGCTGAAGTAAGATTAACAACGTAAAAGAGAGGAGATGGCCGCTATAGAGAGGGTGGGGCACACAGGAGGGAGACGAGCGGGCAGGTGATAGGTGGATCCAGCTGATGGAGGTGGTGATAGGGAGTGTGGGAGGGGGGAGAGTACAGGGTGACAGGTGACAAAGGGCTGAAGGAGAGGACAGTGGGAGGAGGGGAGGGGAACAGCAGGCAGAAAGGAAAGTGTGAGTGATGGGCAGATGGAGAAGAAGGAGGAGAGGGAAGGGAAGGGGTGATGGGGCTGGTGTGATAATGGAAAACAAAGAGAGGCCTGAGGGGACGGGTTACTAGAAATTAGAGAAATTAACATTCATGCCATCAGGCTGGAAGTTATCAAGGTGGAATAGGAGATTCCTCTGCTCTACGTCTGGCCTCAACTTGGCAGTGGAGGAAGCTGAAGACAGACATTTTGGCAGAGGAACAGGACGAGGAATTGAAATGGCTGACCATTGGGAGATCCTGGCTGTTGTGGCGGGTGGAGTAAAAGTGATGAATGAAACAGCCCCCCAGTCTATGTCAGCTCTCACCAATGCAGAGGCGGCCACCCCTGGAGCACCAGATACGATAGATGACCCAGCCAGCTGCGAAGGGTATGATTTCAGGAACGGACTGACTGTCTGACCACAAACTAGTAAACACCTCTACATCAGTGTCAAACCTGCAAGATCCCCTCCAAATGGAACACAGGTTGGGTGCGGCATTATTTAATCAGAGACACAACACAGTATCAGGCCCAACGAGCCCACACTGTCCAATCAGACACAACACAGTATCAGGCCCAACGAGCCCACACTGTCCAATCAGACACAACACAGTAACAGGCCCAACGAGCCCACACTGTCCAATCAGACACAACACAGTAACAGGCCCAACGAGCCCACACTGTCCAATCAGAGACAACACAGTAACAGGCCCAACGAGCCCACACTGTCCAATCAGACACAACACAGTAACAGGCCCAACGAGCCCACACTGTCCAATCAGAGACAACACAGTAACAGGCCCAACGAGCCCACACTGTCCAATCAGAGACACAACACAGTAACAGGCCCAACGAGCCCACACTGTCCAATCAGACACAACACAGTAACAGGCCCAACGAGCCCACACTGTCCAATCAGAGACAACACAGTAACAGACCCAACGAGCCCACACCATCCAATCAGAGACACAACACAGGAACAGGCCAAACAAGCCCACACTGTCCAATCAGAGACAACACAGTAACAGGCCCAACGAGCCCACACTGTCCAATCAGAGACACAACACGGTAACAGGCCCAACGAGCCCACACTGTCCAATCAGAGACACAACACAGGAACAGGCCAAACAAGCCCACACTGTCCAATCAGAGACAACACAGTAACAGGCCCAACGAGCCCACACTGTCCAATCAGAGACACAACACAGTAACAGGCCCAACGAGCCCACACTGTCCAATCAGACACAACACAGTAACAGGCCCAATGAGCCCACACTGTCCAATCAGAGACAACACAGTAACAGGCCCAATGAGCCCACACTGTCCAATCAGAGACAACACAGTAACAGGCCCAACAAGCCCCACAATGTCCAATCAGAGACAACACAGTAACAGGCCCAACGAGCCCACACTGTCCAATCAGACAACACAGTAACAGGCCCACACAAGTCCAATCAGACACAGCACACACTGTCCAATCAGACACAACACAGTAACAGGCCCAACGAGCCCACACTGTCCAATCAGACACAACACAGTAACAGGCCCAATGAGCCCAAACACAGGAACACAGTAACAGGCCCAACGAGCCCACACTGTCCAATCAGACACAACACAGTAACAGGCCCAACGAGCCCACACTGTCCAATCAGACACAGCACAGTAACAGGCCCAACGAGCCCACACTGTCCAATCAGAGACACAATAACAGGCCCAACGAGCCCACACTGTCCAATCAGAGACACAGTAACAGGCCCAATGAGCCCACACTGTCCAATCAGACACAACACAGTAACAGGCCCAACAAGCACACACTGTCCAATCAGACACAACACAGTAACAGGCCCAACGAGCCCACACTGTCCAATCAGACACAACACAGTAACAGGCCCAATGAGCCCACACTGTCCAATCAGAGACACAATAACAGGCCCAACGAGCCCACACTGTCCAATCAGAGACACAACACAGTAACAGGCCCAATGAGCCCACACTGTCCAATCAGAGACACAACACAGTAACAGGCCCAACGAGCCCACACTGTCCAATCAGAGACACAGTAACAGGCCCAACGAGCCCACACTGTCCAATCAGAGACAACACAGTAACAGGCCCAACGAGCCCACACTGTCCAATCAGAGACACAACACGGTAACAGGCCCAACGAGCCCACACTGTCCAATCAGAGACACAACACGGTAACAGGCCCAACGAGCCCACACTGTCCAATCAGAGACACAACACAGGAACAGGCCAAACAAGCCCACACTGTCCAATCAGAGACAACACAGTAACAGGCCCAACGAGCCCACACTGTCCAATCAGAGACACAACACAGTAACAGGCCCAACGAGCCCACACTGTCCAATCAGACACAACACAGTAACAGGCCCAATGAGCCCACACTGTCCAATCAGAGACAACACAGTAACAGGCCCAATGAGCCCACACTGTCCAATCAGAGACAACACAGTAACAGGCCCAACAAGCCCACAATGTCCAATCAGAGACAACACAGTAACAGGCCCAACGAGCCCACACTGTCCAATCAGAGACAACACAGTAACAGGCCCAACGAGCCCACACTGTCCAATCAGACACAACACAGTAACAGGCCCAACGAGCCCACACTGTCCAATCAGAGACACATTAACAGGCCCAGTGAGCCCACACTGTCCAATCAGACACAACACAGTAACAGGCCCAACGAGCCCACGCTGTCCAATCAGAGACAACACAGTAACGGCCCAACGAGCCCACACTGTCCAATCAGAGACAACACAGTAACAGGCCCAACGAGCCCACGCTGTCCAATCAGAGACAACACAGTAACAGGCCCAACGAGCCCACACTGTCCAATCAGAGACAACACAGTAACAGGCCCAACGAGCCCAAACTGTCCAATCAGAGACAACACAGTAACAGGCCCAACGAGCCCACACTGTCCAATCAGAGACAACACAGTAACAGGCCCAACGAGCCCACACTGTCCAATCAGACACAACACAGTAACAGGCACAACGAGCCCACACTGTCCAATCAGAGACAACACAGTAACAGGCCCAACGAGCCCACACTGTCCAATCAGACACACAACACAGTAACAGGCCCAACGAGCCCACACTGTCCAATCAGAGACAACACAGTAACAGGCCCAACGAGCCCACACTGTCCAATCAGAGACAACACAGGAACAGGCCCAACGAGCCCACACTGTCCAATCAGACACAACACAGTAACAGGCCCAACGAGCCCACACTGTCCAATCGGAGACAACACAGTAACAGGCCCAACGAGCCCACACTGTCCAATCAGACACAACACAGTAACAGGCCCAACAAGCCCACAATGTCCAATCAGAGACACAACACAGTAACAGGCCCAACGAGCCCACACTGTCCAATCAGAGACACAACACAGTAACAGGCCCAACGAGCCCACACTGTCCAATCAGAGACACAACACAGTAACAGGCCAACGAGCCCACACTGTCCAATCAGAGACACAACACAGTAACAGGCCCAACGAGCCCACACTGTCCAATCAGACACAACACAGTAACAGGCCCAACGAGCCCACACTGTCCAATCAGACACAACACAGTAACAGGCCCAATGAGCCCACACTGTCCAATCAGACACAACACAGTAACAGGCCCAACTAGCCCACACTGTCCAATCAGAGACAACACAGTAACAGGCCCAACGAGCCCACACTGTCCAATCAGACACAACACAGTAACAGGCCCAACAAGCCCACAATGTCCAATCAGAGACACAACACAGTAACAGGCCCAACGAGCCCACACTGTCCAATCAGAGACACAACACAGTAACAGGCCCAACGAGCCCACACTGTCCAATCAGAGACACAACACAGTAACAGGCCAACGAGCCCACACTGTCCAATCAGAGACACAGTAACAGGCCCAACGAGCCCACACTGTCCAATCAGAGACACAGTAACAGGCCCAACGAGCCCACACTGTCCAATCAGCGACACAGTAACAGGCACAACGAGCCCACACTGTCCAATCAGAGACACAGCACAGTAACAGGCCCAACGAGCCCACACTGTCCAATCAGAGACACAGTAACAGGCCCAACGAGCCCACACTGTCCAATCAGACACAACACAGTAACAGGCCCAACGAGCCCACACTGTCCAATCAGAGACAACACAGTAACAGGCCCAACGAGCCCACACTGTCCAATCAGAGACACAACACAGTAACAGGCCCAACGAGCCCACACTGTCCAATCAGACACAACACAGTAACAGGCCCAACGAGCCCACACTGTCCAATCAGACACAGCACAGTAACAGGCCCAACGAGCCCACACTGTCCAATCAGAGACACAATAACAGGCCCAACGAGCCCACACTGTCCAATCAGAGACACAGTAACAGGCCCAATGAGCCCACACTGTCCAATCAGACACAACACAGTAACAGGCCCAACAAGCACACACTGTCCAATCAGACACAACACAGTAACAGGCCCAACGAGCCCACACTGTCCAATCAGACACAACACAGTAACAGGCCCAATGAGCCCACACTGTCCAATCAGAGACACAATAACAGGCCCAACGAGCCCACACTGTCCAATCAGAGACACAACACAGTAACAGGCCCAAAGAGCCCACACTGTCCAATCAGAGACACAACACAGTAACAGGCCCAACGAGCCCACACTGTCCAATCAGAGACACAGTAACAGGCCCAACGAGCCCACACTGTCCAATCAGAGACAACACAGTAACAGGCCCAACGAGCCCACACTGTCCAATCAGAGACACAACACAGTAACAGGCCCAACGAGCCCACACTGTCCAATCAGAGACAACACAGTAACAAGCCCAACGAGCCCAAACTGTCCAATCAGAGACACAGTAACAGGCCCAACGAGCCCACACTGTCCAATCAGAGACACAACACGGTAACAGGCCCAACGAGCCCAAACTGTCCAATCAGACACAACACAGTAACAGGCCCAACGAGCCCACACTGTCCAATCAGAGACACAACACAGTAACAGGCCCAATGAGCCCACACTGTCCAATCAGAGACACAACACAGTAACAGGCCCAACGAGCCCACACTGTCCAATCAGACACAACACAGTAACAGGCCCAACGAGCCCACACTGTCCAATCAGAGACACAGTAACAGGCCCAACGAGCCCACACTGTCCAATCAGAGACACAGTAACAGGCCCAACGAGCCCACACTGTCCAATCAGAGACACAGTAACAGGCCCAACGAGCCCACACTGTCCAATCAGAGACACAGTAACAGGCCCAACGAGCCCACACTGTCCAATCAGAGACACAACACAGTAACAGGCCCAATGAGCCCACACTGTCCAATCAGAGACACAACACAGTAACAGGCCCAACGAGCCCACACTGTCCAATCAGAGACACAGTAACAGGCCCAACGAGCCCACACTGTCCAATCAGAGACAACACAGTAACAGGCCCAACGAGCCCACACTGTCCAATCAGAGACACAACACAGTAACAGGCCCAACGAGCCCACACTGTCCAATCAGAGACAACACAGTAACAGGCCCAACGAGCCCAAACTGTCCAATCAGAGACACAGTAACAGGCCCAACGAGCCCACACTGTCCAATCAGAGACACAACACGGTAACAGGCCCAACGAGCCCAAACTGTCCAATCAGACACAACACAGTAACAGGCCCAACGGGCCCACACTGTCCAATCAGAGACACAACACAGTAACAGGCCCAATGAGCCCACACTGTCCAATCAGAGACACAACACAGTAACAGGCCCAATGAGCCCACACTGTCCAATCAGACACAACACAGTAACAGGCCCAACGAGCCCACACTGTCCAATCAGAGACACAGTAACAGGCCCAACGAGCCCACACTGTCCAATCAGAGACACAGTAACAGGCCCAACGAGCCCACACTGTCCAATCAGAGACACAGTAACAGGCCCAACGAGCCCACACTGTCCAATCAGAGACACAGTAACAGGCCCAACGAGCCCACACTGTCCAATCAGGGACAACACAGTAACAGGCCCAACAAGCCCACACTGTCCAATCAGACACAACACAGTAACAGGCCCAACGAGCCCACACTGTCCAATCAGACACAACACAGTAACAGGCCCAACGAGCCCACACTGTCCAATCAGACACAACACAGTAACAGGCCCAACGAGCCCACACTGTCCAATCAGAGACACAGTAACAGGCCCAACGAGCCCACACTGTCCAATCAGACACAACACAGTAACAGGCCCAACGAGCCCACACTGTCCAATTACGCTGATCTAACCAATGAACTTACTCACAGACCAGAAGGGTCTCAGCCTGAAATGTCAGCTCTTTGTTCCCCCACAGACGCTGCCTGATTTGCTGAGTTCCTCCAACATTTTGTGTGTTGTTCTGGATTTGGAGCATCTGCAGAATCTTGTGTTTTCACCCTACTAACTGGAATGTCTCTGGAAGGTGGGAGGAGAGCGGAGCAGCTGGGGGAAACCCACGCATTCACTGGGAGAACGTAGGTGTTGATGTGACATCTCCAGCTTGAACACTTTAGCAGCAACTCTCCCATTCCCCTCCCAACTTGGCACACATGTTCAATTCTACACCAAAGAAAGCTCACTCACCTGGGCTGAACTGCAAGATGGAGGAGCGGTTTACAGCTCTGCAGTC